>NC_060121.1:406072097-406375127 GCF_021461395.2 Schistocerca americana | reverse complement strand
AGGCGGCAACATCTCGCTCGATTGTGGATAAGAATATAAAAGAGCCAGTCTTTGCCATACACGATACTATCCAGCTAGTTTCTATAATCAAAATGAAATCTTGTCCGCCACACTGAAGAAACGCCACGAGTCCTTTAGCCAACAAGTTTCAATCTTGTGACTGCCTGGATATCTTCATCACAGCAAGGCTTTTTGCTAGTCGAGAACCCAACTATCAGATCCCGGGGCTTCAATCTTGCTCATGTCACCTGGTGCGAAACGCAAGTGCGGGGCAAGGGGTACAACTGCCAGTATCTACACCTGGGGTTGTCGCAACTCCCCAAGCTGTGACAGCAGCGAGGTGGCGCATACGTTGCCAAGTACCCTTCAGAATCCCCCTTAGGTGCCACGGTCGCAGGTTCGAATCCTGCCTCGGGCATGGATGTGTGTGATGTCCTTAGGTTAGTTAGGTTTAAGTAGTTCTACGTTCTAGGAGACTGATGACCTCAGATGTTAAGTCCTGTAGTGCTCAGAGCCATTTGAACCATTTTGAACCCCCTTAGGTGCCATCGACGCATCACTGGCTCTAACGCAACTGAGTGGTTGTAAAATCCAGAAACTGATCTCTTTGTTTATGTAATTCGTTATCTAAGAGCATCAAACGCTACATAAAAAAGTCACACTGGCCAGTCATAGTGTTAAACGCTGTGTTACAGGAAGACTGCAACATTTTGCAGCGCTGAGGGGAAATGTGTCATACTGGACGGTGGCTGTGGTACACGCTGTATAACGGAACGACTGCAACATTTCGCTGAGGGCAACGTTGCATGATTTGAGATGGGCTTTCGACTCGGGTGCTCGCCCAGGGCAGGTAGCGCTGTGCATCGAGACTGCGCTGCTGGCCCAAGACGGCACGATCACTGCCAAGTTGCGACACTACTTGAAACGGACGACACGCCGCCTAATTCATTGTGTCACAACTCTTACTCGCCTTTCATCGCTTTCTGGCCGAGTTCACTTAACGTGCAGCTCACGGCTGCAAACGCCGATCACTGAAAGACAATCCGGAGCTATAGTTTGTCCATCAATCCTGCTTACTGTAAACCTGATATGCGGATCACGGAACTTACTAATTGCGATCCTATAGAAAGTGGTTTGTCTTTATGTTTCTTTGATCTGTTTAAGCTTCTCACTTACGCTAATGATACTACAAAAACAACGTTTCAGAGAGTGTCAGCGCAATATTCGCCATATTAGGAATGTGGTGTGCCACATCTTTACAGAGGAACGGTATGCAATAGTGACTGAAAAACTTGACACAATTTAATATTCCACTAGGGAAAAGATACGAAAAAAATGGGATTAGGGTTAACGTCCCGTCGACACCGCGGTTCTTAGAAACGGAAAATAAGCTCTGATGTTTCAATGATGGGGAAGGAAAGCCCTTTCAATGGAATGGTCCCTCCATTTAGCTCGAGCGATTTATGGACATCATGTAGAAACTAAATCTGTATGGCCGCCGCGGATTTGAACCGTCGTCCTCCCGAATGCAAGTCCAGTGTGCCAACCACTGTGTCATCTCGCTCTGTGAGAAAGATACGAGCGGAACAATGTGATACAAATTTTTTCATATGTGTAGAAAGTTAAATGTTGCAGAGAAGAGTCTACTAGATTTATGCTCATTAGGGAGTAGTTCAATTCCACATTACAATGTTGTGTGATTAACATCCGTGTCGTTGGATCAGGTTTCATTCAACCTTTCCTTCGCAAACTGTTCCTCGCACCATGTACAGCCGGGATTCAAGTACAGACCGGGTAGACATAAATCTGGTCCCTGAATGACGTGACGCGCATGTAACGATGGTTTCTTTGAAAGGCTACTGTCATATTTTCTGCGTCTCTCTTCCAAATTCACAATGTTTTTGTCCCTAAAGCCACGTGTCACGAAAATTCTTCCTTAGTCTAACGTTTAATCTTTCACAAAAATTATACGGTAGCTAATTACTTACCTTCCGCTAATTTATTCAGAATATTTCTGAGAAGAAGTAGAAAGAAATTAGACTAAATATTTTTCTTCAAAGGAAGACAAAGTTCCCGAAGAGAGACAGTATATTACTAACACCTTTTCGGTTCTTACTCTAGAGTTACTGACTTTTTCTATTCATAATTGAGACTTTTTCTATTCATAATTGACAATCGCTGGCGCCGTCGTTCAAGGTAGCTTCGTTCGGCAACTCATTCGGCGCGCAATAGGATTTCGCTAATTTCGTAATAAATTATGAAGCGTCGAGTCTAGCGAACGTATTTAAACTGCAATATTAATTATATACACCACGTCGTGGAAAGGGCAAAGGTTTGGTGTCCTGTTTTCGTTCTACAGGAAGAAACATGTGTTGGAGTAAGTTCTACTCTTGTTTTATTATACAGTATATTTCACCCTCACGTCACACAACTGATACAACGAACGGTTTTTCGAAGTATTTTCTGATCTGTTGTGATATCTGTTGCCCATGTTTCTTTGCTTTCAACCTCTGTTGAGGTTAGTTTCTCCCGGCTTGCACTTGGGTAAGAGCTGCTTGATTTATCCGTGCTTTCATACTGCGGATCGCTCTGCAGGCGGGGCGTCACCTACCCTGCTTCTTGTGCGAACCTAGCACATCTCCATCAGTAGGTAAGTACTTTTTTACTACTTTTCATTTTGAGGGCTTTCTCTCACAACCAATATCACAGTGTGAATACTGTTAACCACAAATTTGTTGTTTATAAGTTACCAACTTCAAATTATTACGAGGTCAATTGTAGGCTTCAGTTCCAGAGAGCAGATAACGTTGATTGTGAGCGCTTCTCCGGGCCTGTTCAGTTTGCGAGCACGTAGTCGAAGGTGTACGATTGGGGATGAAAGTTAATTTGATATGCAATTTAGCTTCCTAGTATTTTACTATCGCTATTTTCTTTCTTTTAAACAGATCAACAGATGACTTCGTAGTAAGTCGAAACCGGTAATAATGCCAATTGTATGTCCTGAGAGTGAAATACCAATAAAAAAATTTTACTATGTCTCGCCTCCTGTAACCGGTCGCTACCCGATCAAGCTTAAAGCATTACACTGAGTTTCCCTAAAACAGTACACCTAGACTGCAGTGTGCAAGTGTTTATTAAAGTGCTGTGGCTGACATTTGTAACTAACTAACGTAATAACAGACTTCAGAGCCAAGCCCTGTTTCGGGATGTGGATCATCTTCCCCTGAGTATACTGTGTAGCTCGTGGAAACTGTCCATTTCGTATGCAACTTAGTACTTAACTTTTTTTTTATATCTGCTACTTGGTTACGGATTCAGTAATTACCAGTTACTGGGAATCAATAATCTGTCACTCAAAAAACGCAAACGGTAAATCATAACTTTACATGTCTGTTTATGTGAGAAGGAAACATGTTGTCTCTGAACGCATGTTCCTATTCCAATATCATCTACACGTTGATTCCTTTGAGTGTGTAAGGGGATTTTGCTAACGTTGTGTATATCTGTGCACAATTTAGTGAACGGCAAAACTAATGGTGATGACTTCATTGTTCGGTTTTCGTTAATCACTCGTGTTGTTGGTTGTGATGATGATGATTGGTTTGCGGGGCGCTCAACTGCGTGGTCATCAGCGCCCGTACAAAGTCCCGGTTTTTACACAGTCCAATGTTTTGCACAGTCCAATCTAGCCACTGTCACGAATGAAGATGATGAAATGGCGAGGACAACACAAACACCCAATCCCGGGCAGAGAAAATCCCCAACCCGCTGGGAATCGAACCCGGGGCCCCGTGGAGGCAGCAACGCTAGCCACTAGGCCACGAGCTGCAGACGATGGTGGTTGTGGAGAAGCGTGCAATTAGGTAAAGCCAATCGGGGAAAGTGAGCTATTAATCTCATCTCATGTAAGATTATAACAGACCCCACAGCAGAAAAAAAACAACAACAGTTCCCGTTGTCCTCCTCTTTCCTCTTCTCTGTAGTAGATCCAGGCATTTAATGTTTAAAATACATCTCAATGTAAAACTTAAACCATACGTAACCACTTCGAATAGTATGAGATTGCTGTCGAATTGATTGGTACGCATCTTTCGCACTTTCGAGATGTATTTCAATGATGCTCACGAATTCTGAATGGCCAAGTTTCTCTCAAATGGCTCCTGTGCCATTTGTCAGGTATGTATTTCTTAACTATGCTTCTTGAATCGTACAGTTATACCACTATAGAAGCTAGGAAAGAAGCGAAATGACATTTTGATATAGAGACTTCTAGTTATTTTAGTATCTTAAATGCTACTGGAGAGAGTCCCACGTATTAAGAAACCCCTTGCTTTAGAGAGTGGTGAACGCTGCGTATTCTTTATCAGCCAGCGGGAAATGTTGCTCCAGAGACTAGTATATCTCGTCGATGCCTAAAGGCCTCCCATCACCAAGTTGCAAAGTGTAAACAGTGGTGAACGTATGAACTTCGTAAATATGATTCGATACACTTTGTAACTGAGCCCGTGGTATCGCTACTACAGCCATGTTTATACGGGAGATAACTCGACGGCGTGTTACCCGGTTGTGGATAATTAACAATTGCGTCAGAACTGGGTCAGACAATCTTATCTACATGAGTGTACAGAATCTGAACTAAACCTTGGTTCCATATTCCCGTTCATAATAACATTAGTGCTTTATTTTACGTGAACTGGTATGGAATAAACAGTTGCATAGATTTGGGAAGCACTTATCTCTACAGACCATTACAAATGCATCCTACATTTTTCTTGTCTGCAAAATGAAGCGAACGACAAGTCTTCAGGGAATGGATAACTACACAGAAATATGAATATCGCTGTTTGGAAGGTGTTCAGCGTTTCATCGTTATAACAAGAAAAAAGTGCTATTTCAAGAATGTAATAATTCCAATAAAGGATGGTGCTGAGAGAACCTTCATTTAAGAAGTCACGGTCGTAAAATACAGATCTGAATTATTTACAGAATAACAGTAGAAGCCGATCTGGGGGAAGATCAGTTTAACTGGGTAGGAATACGCGAGGCAATACTTACCCTACGACTTCTCTTAGAGGCTCAGCTGGAGAAAGGCAAACACATGTTTATTATATTTGTAGATTTAATGAAAGATTTTGACGATGTTGACTTGAATAAACTCTTTGGAATTCTGAAGGTAACACGGATAAAACAGAGCGTCAAAGGTTATATACAATTTGCACAGGCCACTCTGTGATACTGAGAGTCAAGGAACACGGAATGCAGGCAATAGTTGAGGCGAGAATGAGACATGTCTGTAACCTATACCCTACGTTGTTTAATCTGAACATTAAGCAAGCTGTGGAAGGAAACCAATGTAAAATTAGGAAATGGAATTAAGGTTCAGGGAGAAGAAATTAAAACTTTTAGGTAGACGGCAAAGGACCGTGAAGAGCAAAAGGATAGTGTATGGAAGAGTGGTTATAACATGAAAATCAACAAAAAAATGAACAATGGAATGTACGGTAACGTATAGTTCCGCGTTCTGCCCCTAGGCGGGCCAACGAGGCCCCACCGACCACCGAACCTCTACCAGTAGCATCACTGGATGCGGTGTGGAAGGGCACGTGGGTGACACGCCGCTCTCTCGGTCGTTGTAGGGTATCTTGACATTGGAGTCACTACTGCTCGGCCAAGTTGCTTGTCAGTTGCCCTCACTAGGTTGAGTTCTTGTCCTCCCACGGAGGAAAAATCCATATCAGTATCGGGAATCGAACCCGGGTCCCCCATACGGCAGCCTGCCGCGCTGACCACTCACCTACGGAGGTGGACAGTAACGAAATGTAGTCGAATTAGATCAAGCGATGCTGCGAGAATTAGAGTGTATTGTGTAGTATTTGTCTTGAGTGCAGCCTTGTACGGAAGTGAAATGTGGATGATACACAGTGCAGACGAGAAGAGAATAGAAACTTTTGAAATGTGATGCTACAGAAGAATGCTGAAGTTTGGATAGGTAGATCATGTAACTAATGAGGACGTACTGAATAGAACTGGGGAGAAAATAAATTTGTGGAGTAACTTGACCAAAAGCAGGCATCGGTTCATGGGACACATCCTGAAATGTCGAAGAATCGTCAGTTTGGTAATGGAAGAGAACAGGAGGGGCAGACCAAGGCTTGACTACCGTAAACTGGTTCAAACTACAGTGGGTTGTAGTAGTTTTGTAGACACCAAAAGGCAATGCATTGGATAGACTAGCGTGAACAGCTCTACCAAACCAGTCTTCGGATCGAAGACAACAACAAAAACAACAACCACCACAGTATGGCTTGGCTCTGAGCACTATGCGACTTAACTCCTGAGGTCATCAGTCACCTAGAACTTAGAAATACTTAAATCTAACTAACCTAAGGACATCACAGACACCCATGCCCGAGGCAGGATTCGAACCTGCGGCCGTAGCGGTCGCTCGGCTCCGGACTGTAGCGCTTAGAACCGCACGGCCACTCCGGCCGGCAACCACCACAGTATTCCTAATGAGTTGCAAGGCATGGCCAAAAAAAGTTGTCGCTGTTGGTTTTTATGCCTTGATTACTCTAAAAATTTACAGTAATTACGGATCAAAATGGTGTTTTTTTTCAAAGATCGCAATCGATCACAGTCTTTTCTAGAGCATTAGATTTTCGCGCTGCTCCAGATAGGCACGCCTCTTGAGCTTTATTTGCGCTTCGGCGCCTGCTCGGTGACTGGAAGTGCCTGGCAGCGAGAGATAGGGCGACGCACGGCTTACAGGACATTGCACGCAGCCTAGTGAGAACGCTCTCCTATGTTTTCTATCAGTTTCTGACTGATACCCCAAAACGTGACCTTTGGAACCTGACATCGATTCTGTAAATGGCTTCATTGGTATCTGAATGTTATCTTTTGAAACGTATAACATTTTTCTTAGCCATCTATATTCTGTTACTGATAAATATTATATTATGGCTAAAATTTCGCTAGTTGAGCCAATGTAAATGGAAAACTGTTTATCATATGAACATCCAACTCAACAGAAGTGGTGTTCACACTGCGCTGCAGAATTTGGGTTGTTACTAGTGTCAATATCATGACTTGCAGTTAAGCACCGGTATTGGTTCAAAAATGCGTGTGAAATCTTATGGGACTTAACTGCTAAGATCATCAGTTCCTAAGCTTACACACTATTTAACCTAAATTAGCATAAGGACAAACACACACACACACACACACACACACACACACACACACACATACACACACACCCATGCCCGAGGGAGGACTCGAGCCTCCGCCGGGATCAGACGCACAGTCCATGACTGCAGCGCCTTATATATTTTTGTGTGGTATTAATATAACCTTCTACATAAAAGCTGAACTGTTCCACTGAAATTACTGAATGCAATTTTTATGGCTAATTTAAATATAGTGGTCACTCAGACAGCACCTGGGACAAAGTGTGACCAAAAAATAATATGGGAAGCTAAGGTTTGATGCATTTTGAAGACTCTCGTAGCCTTACAGTTACATGCACGATAATTTGCAATAAAAAGGCAGCAAATATTTGTGCTAAGTGAATAAAGTTTCACAGCAAGTAACGAAATGGATATAGGATACATATCTTAAAGAAGTCTATGTGAAGTCAAAAGACTTATGTTCACATGTTTTGTTTTCCAGCAGTGTCAGTTTCAATGGCGCAGTGTGTAGCGTGTTATTTCAGGACTGTAGACATTTAAAACTGATTTCATTATTTATAAGGAATATTGGTTACTACGGAAGCGAAGTAAATGAGAATCGATCAAAATGGCTCTGAGAACTATGGGACTTAACTTCTGAGGTCATCAGTCCCCTAGAACTTAGAACTACTTAAACCTAACTAACCTAAGGGCATCACACACATACATGCTCGAGGCAGGATTCGAACCTGCGACCGTAGCGGTCGCGCAGTTCCAGACTATAGCGCCTAGAACCGCTCGGCCACCCCGGCCGGCGAGAACTGAACAGAAGGAAAGGAAAGAGTATCAGTGTTTAAAGTCCCATCGACGACGAGGTCATTAGAGACATAAGCAAACCTTGGACTGGAGGAAGAAAATTTGCCGGAATTATACTGTCATTTCCTTTATTTAGCGAAGTCACGAAAAATCTTAACTTGGATATCTGGATGGAGAGTTCAACCAAAGTGTCGTACTCCAGAAGGCGAGTACAGTGTGTTAAACACTGCGCCACATCCTGCGAATCGGGAGATTTCATTGTAATAATGTGGATGTCAGACTGACGATCATTGTGCATTCGCCTCATGACTAGAGAATGTGGCTAAACAGATTTAAGAGAAATTTTTCTGTAGTTTTCTAAAATTAACTGCGTTGGAGGTATCGGGGTTTCTAGATAGGCAACTCTGTTGTTGCTGTCGTTGTCTTCAATTCTGTGGCCGGTTTGGTACAGCTGTCCACGCTTGTCTATCCCCTGCAAGCTGCTTCAGCTCTGAAGAATTACTGAACCTGCTTACGGTATTCAATCCTCTGTCTCCATCTACAATTTCTATACCCCCCACAAAACAAACGCGCACAAACTTACTTCCATTACAAATCTGACGATTTCTTAACGCCTCAAGCCGTGTCCTGTCGAAGTCGATCCCTTCTTGTAGTCAAGATGTGCCTTATAAATTTCTCTTTTCTCCAATACCTTTCAGTAACTCTTCATTGGTTATTCGATCTACACTTTTAATGCTCAGCATTCTTCTGCAACACCATATTTCAAAGCCTACTCTCTTCTTGTCTGAGCTGCTTAGACTCCGTCGCCAATGTTTCACTTCCCTACAAGACCACACTCCATATATTATCTTCAGTGAAGACTTGCTAATACCTGAGTTTATACCAGATGTCAACAAATGCCTCCTTTTCAGAAATACTTTTCTTGCTACTGCCGGTCTGCATCTAATAACCCCTCTACTTTAGACTTCATCAGTCATTTTGCTGCTCAAAAAGCAAAACTCTTCTATTACTTCCGGTTTCTCATTTTCTAATCGAATTCCATCAGCATCGTCTGGTTTAATTCAATTACATTAGTTTTACTTTTGCTATGCTGATCTTTGAATCTCTTTGTGAGACACTATCCACTCCATTCAGCTTCTCTGTTTTGCTATTTCTGGCAGAATTGCAATGTTTTTATTTATTCTCCCTGAACTTTAATCCTCTTTCCCAATTTCTTCTTGGTTTCCTCTACCAGTTACACAACGTACACACTGAATAATGTCGTTGATAAGACTACAACCCTGACTCAATCCCTTCTAAATTAATGCTTCTCGTTCACGTCCTTCGAACCTCACAACTACATTCTGGTTTCTGAACAAGTTGTAGTTAACTTCTCGTAGTCTGTATTTTATCACTGCCACCTTCATGGCAGAGGGTAGAAGGTACTTCATTCCAATATTAGCTATTTTCTGCCCTATGCCTCTGTACGCCTCGTGACCTCTTTTGTCTTATTCTCATGATCCCTACGCGCAATGTACAATGGTGGTATAATGGGTGTCCACTCTTTTTCGATTACAGGATCTATAGATTTACGTAACAGGGTTTTGCGAGAACTACGTCACTTTCCTTTCACGGCCGCGTAAGTTCTCGAGCATTTCTGTTACACTTTCATGAGGGCTATAACGTATTATTACGATATTAGCAACGCGCCTCTTTATTTGTACGGTGTCTAATTTCACGCATGCTTGGTAACGACCTCAAATACTGGAACAATACTCTAGAACTGGTCATACTTAAGTGTCTACGCTATTTTCTCTAAAGATGCTCTGCACTTTCCCAAGATCCTTCCAGCAAATCTAAACCTTTTATTCGCCCTCCACAATACTAGTTTTAAGTGTCTGGACAGATTTCACATTAATTCTTAGCATTATCCCTAAACACTTATACGATAAGCTGTGATGGAGACGTTTACCACTATTCTTGAAAACACTGATAAAATATATGAAATCTGATGGGACGTGACACATATGAAGCGCTATCAGGCAAACCGTTTCTGGAAGAAGATTCACCAAGCTTTTATCCGAAGGCGAGGGACTGTAATTGAACCACAGGCAGCAGGGAAGTGGACATGGTGCATTAAGGAACACCGCCGTTGCGTGTTAAGTTCGCCTCCGTACCTTGCTGTCGCGTTCCTTCCCGCTGTTGTTTCCGGCTGGGGTTTGATTCGGTTGGTTTAGAAATAGCTTCTCCCGAGATGACTAAGTTCCTCTGCGTCAAACAGAGCAAACACGGGCAGACCGTGGCGTGATATGAGCAGCAGTGAATGAGACCTACCAAGTATAAATCTCGAAATTGGAAGTTGTCAAACCACTTCGAAGACTATTTCTGTTAAGCGTCAACATACTATCTTGCATCTACAGATATCTGCTTTTGTGAAACGATTAAATAGACCACAAATTCCTTTATTTCGTCGATTTCAAATCTAAGAAACATAAGAACAGCTGCAGCTTCGGAAATGTTTCAGTGAAACTTAGCTTTTCAGATGGACAGTCAAGTTTTCGAACAGAGAATCAGAAGTGATATATGCTTAATGATAACGAAACAAATGCCTTCGTCAGTCTAACAGCACACTTGTACTTCTCACTGAACGTCACTGCTATTCGAGGAGGAGCTGAGCGCTATTCCATTGTAGTTTCTCTCGCATTTATCTGTTACTAATACTCCCCGAACGGATGAACGCCTGAAACAAGTAGCCATAAATTGATGCCGTGAGCATATTATGACGCCCTTTATTAAAAATACAGAACCGGGCAGTGTAGTATGCCAAGTTCGGTCTCTGATGTGTGCTTCATTCACCCATGTTGCCTGTGTATTCATTTACTGCGAAAGATGGCATCCCCAGGTTGTCAGGGATATTCGACACTAACAGTCTACTTATCTCTTCCGGCAATGCGTCACGAAACCATGAATACCTGATACATAAAAATCACCAATTATATCAGCCCTTTGACTGCGGTGAACTAGCAACTGAAGCGCCCCGCCCCTTCAGCGCGGTCGACTTCTGTGGACATTGTTATCGCTTAGCCATGGCGGGATACCAAGTTCATTAAGATTGCAGCGAGCGACTAGCTTCCTGGGTCATTAATTTCTGCATCACTGGTGGCACTTCTTGGCGTGTTCACCGGATTGCACCAGGTTTTGATGGAGAGTGATTCTGAAAAATAGCTTTGTTCGAAAACACACAGGTTCAGAATTATTTACGGTCGATTCATTCTGACTAAGTCTTCACGCTATGTAGCTGCTGCTGCAGTGCCTACGAAATCCAGAAGACAAAGGCATCGCCATCGGAAGACTAGCGACCTGAAACTGAGAATGATATCTTATTCTTACAAATCAGTGTGGATAGTGATCAATGTGATGTGCTCATAAGAAACTGGAGAACACGGAGAAATCTTCTAGTGGCCTATGGAACTGTTTCTTCGTATTTTAGATATGGCGGTGTTCAACCAATTTTAATTATTCCGAAAATATGAGATGCAAAAAGACGTACAAAAAACTTCATTCGAATGTAATTATGTTTCAAACCTTACACATCGAGAGAATGAAATCTGATAGTAGCAAACATCAAGACTGCCCTTTCATCGCTTCGAAGCATATACCAGATCAGCGGGGAAGGCACACGACATGAAAAAAAAATGTGTTGAAAAACCAAAAGTTGTGTTATAATGAATGCAGTGTAATTCTTTTTTGCTTTTCCGTGCTTCAAAAGTGCTGATGTGGCTCCTTTCGTATAAATAGATTAAGTTTCCCGACTATATTTATGATAGAGTCTCAAACAAAAGGATGGCGTTAAAAAGGGGAAGTTCAACAATTCTGATTTGCACCTGAAGTTCTGAACAATGATTTTTTATTTTTCAAAAAATCGTATTCACTGGCCTCATGGGACGAAAGATATTTAGTTTAAGGTGTAAAAGTCATTGTCGGTTAACGTCGTGTTTGGCGACCAACTACCATGTATGTAGTTGACGTACATACAAAGAACGTTATTTTGTAAAAGGTTACTAGGACTTTGAATTAAGATGCAGTTCCGGCTTTTAATAACTGATGACAGAGCGCTTAAGGCGCTCGACCGTTGCATCATCAAATAAGTCGCATTCAACTTAATGTAAACGGCCCGAGGGCAATTACACAGTTTGATTAAAACAGGAGAACTGAGAGGTTTATTATTTTATGAAAAGAAACATGTTTTAAATGTAATATCTCAATTAGTGCTTGCAAAAGACACAGTAATGCTCTTAAATCTGTATCGTGGCGATGCAAGAAAAGGAAGAAGAAAATACAATCTGATGTCGCTTCTTTCACTGAGAGTGTAATTACAACTTTGTAGAACTAAGACTGGTATAATATCAGGGATTATGCATGTTTATTTTCCGAAGACTGCTATTTCTTAAGTAGAAGCAAAAGGATTTTTACTGTTCATTCAATATAGTTGCCACAATTTCGCAAATATTTTAACTGGAATAATATTATGAATTGTTACGTGGCAATCCACAAGCATCATGTCTCTTCTGGTCTATTCAATCAGGTACAACAGTTCACCTTTACGGTTTTGTGAACAGTACTACAAACAACTTCTGCAGTAAAAAATCTCTTTCAGTCTTGTTTCGAGAGGACGCACGAGCATGTCTTGTATATAAACGTGTTTATATATATATATATATATATATATATATATATATATATATATATATATATATATATATATATATATATATATATATATATATATATAGGGTGATTCAAAAAGAATACCACAACTTTAAAAATGTGTATTTAATGAAAGAAACATAATATAACCTTCTGTTATACATCATTACAAAGAGTATTTAAAAAGGTTTTTTTTTCACTCAAAAACAAGTTCAGAGATGTTCAATATGGCCCCCTCCAGACACTCGAGCAATATCAACCCGATACTCCAACTCGTTCCACACTCTCTGTAGCATATCAGGCGTAACAGTTTGGATAGCTGCTGTTATTTCTCGTTTCAAATCATCAATGGTGGCTGGGAGAGGTGGCCGAAACACCATATCCTTAACATACCCCCATAAGAAAAAATCGCAGGGGGTAAGATCAGGGCTTCTTGGAGGCCAGTGATGAAGTGCTCTGTCACGGGCTGCCTGGCGGCCGATCCATCGCCTCGGGTAGTTGACGTTCAGGTTTCATAACTAACCTTTTTCGTAGGACTCTCCATACAGTTGATTGTGGAATTTGCAGCTCTCTGCTAGCTCTGCGAGTCGATTTTCCTGGGCTGCGAACAAATGCTTGCTGGATGCGTGCTACATTTTCATCACTCGTTCTCGGCCGTCCAGAACTTTTCCCTTTGCACAAACACCCATTCTCTGTAAACTGTTTATACCAACGTTTAATACACCACCTATCAGGAGGTTTAACACCATACTTCGTTCGAAATGCACGCTGAACAACTGTCGTCGATTCACTTCTACCGTACTCAATAACACAAAAAGCTTTCTGTTCAGCGGTCGCCATCTTAGCATCAACTGACGCTGACGCCTAGTCAACAGCGCCTCAAGCGAACAAATGTACAACTAAATGAAACTTTATAGCTCCCTTAATTCGGCGACAGATAGTGCTTACCTCTGCCTTTTGTCGTTGCAGAGTTTTAAATTCCTAAAGTTGTGGTATTCTTTTTGAATCACCCTGTATATACGTAACAATTCATAATAATATTTCAGTTAAAATATTTGCGAAATTGTGGCAAATATATTGAACGAACAGTAAAAAATCCTTTTGCTTCTACTTAAGAAATAGCAAAGTCTTCGGAATTTATTTTATATATAAATATATAAAAATACGACATGATTGTAAATAGCGTAAACATAAATATTCCCGTGGCTGCTTCTTGGCCCTATCAAAGTGCCTGTGCGAAGGTTGGAAAATATAACCCTTAGAAATTGCGCGCGCGTCGAAGTATTCAGTACCCGAGGCACAGCCGCAGAGTCACACACGTAGGAATCAACTTTTTCAACGACTGGTACTTGGACGTTTCAGCCCAGTCGCAAAATTGTTCTGCCAGTGCAAACACATACTGTAACATGTGAGCGCCCTGAACTGATCAACAACGACCTGCTGAACAAATGCAATTGAAGAACAATGCATTTCGTGTCTCAAATAAGGCAGACGAGCTTAAAGAAGCCGCCACGTGTCAGTCGCCGCATTCTGCGCTCGACTTGCAGCGACACATGAACCGTTCAAGGGTCGACCGGGAAACTGGTGGTGTGCCGCTTATCAGAGTAACAGAAGCCATCTGCTGTATGTCACATGATAGCACACAGCCGAATGCATTCAGACGGTAGGTTGCGCGCAAAATGCCCTAGTTTACATAAACCCTGGTTATGTATATAGAAGCGTCTCCTATACCTATTGTCATTTTTTTCTTCTG
Source organism: Schistocerca americana (assembly GCF_021461395.2). Taxonomy (NCBI): domain Eukaryota; kingdom Metazoa; phylum Arthropoda; class Insecta; order Orthoptera; family Acrididae; genus Schistocerca; species Schistocerca americana. The sequence goes on along the minus strand of NC_060121.1, from coordinate 406,360,703 downwards.
TCGTTGTGAACTTCAGAGCGCCAAATTTCAGCAGTTGACGTTAATTTTCTTTTCGTCCCACTTCCGTATTCCTTCACCATTTTAATGTGTGCTTCTTTTTATCTTTCCCTCATCGGACGCGTATTTCGGATTATCACAACACTTATCCGACCAAATTGCGTGTGTCGCAATTTACAGTTGCGGTCGCCAAAATATCATCGTTGGAAGCGTTAACAGGCGCGACCGTCTATTACACAGAGCGCAGGTTCTCTTGCTAAGCTAGGATGTTTGGGGTCAACTGAGTGTAGGGAAAACTAGATTCTATCGAATGGATTTGGGCGAAACTTTCCAGCTTCTCTGGCCTCTGATCACAGCGGCTGCGTTAAGCAAAATGACTTTTGACTCGATCCGGTTTTGCAACTGGCATTCGGTGCGTCAGTATGAAGTAACTCTCCACAATGTACATTGTGCTGAAGAACCTTGGTGCAGACGCGTGCAAGCCATTGAAACCAAACTTCAAATAAAAGAAATAAATGTGGGCACGGAATTAAATGGAGACGATCCGTGTGAGAAAACAGTTGACACAGATTGTGGCCAAAGGGAAAATAGCTACAAAAACAACCGTTACATGTGATATGAGCAAATGTACAGACGAAAACGACTGCATAGATACAAACAACTGTGTGTCTAAAAGACGTAGCGAAATTCGGAATTCGACTGAAGTTCAGTCTACAGGATGCGAAGAAGTAATCGCTGCTTTGAACATTGGTCCATAGCTGACCACTGCGACTGCATTGAGGTGCTACTGACAAAATTAAATACTGTCACGTATTGCTCACAGTACGCTTTTGCAGTAATCTTTGTATCAATATTATAAAAAGATAGCTGTGACAAACGCAAAATGCAGTCCCCTAGAGATACAGCAGATACTAACGAGTTAAAACCGACTGAGCCACAGCTGATCTGCCTTAAATTTATGTATGACTTGCTACTAATACCTGAATTTCCAAGAGTGTCAGAATTGGCCAGTTAATCCTGCAAGAACATACAATTATTTGTCAGTGATTTAGCATGACCACAGATTTACATCTCTCCGAAATTAAACCAGTTCTTTAAAAACGATGCATGAAGGTGTGATGTAGTGTAGGACACTTGTGATTAAGGGTACGTCTTCGTTTCTGCTCGCCTCTCGGGATTAATTTCTTCTTTCATGATGATGATAACCAGTAAAGTCCAGTTAAGGTCTGCAATATTTATCTGCCCGTACACGGAAGCATGTATTATCAGGCGATCACTTAAACGATACAAACGCTAGTAGGCTTAAAGGGGAAGGATGGGTGGGAAGCAGAAAGAGGGGCATTTAAAGCTTTCTTTTTTATTTTATAATACATAAAAGGGTACCACACATACAAATGAGCGTTAAACGGAAAGAAACTGTATATAAGCTAGGTGTTGACGTAGAAAACATTTCTCCAGTTTTTACCTGTTCACCTTTTAAAGAAAACGAAAATGTCCATCAAAAAAGCACTAGTCCTAAAATCTACTACCTCATATCAAACACTAGCTACACTAATAATATATGCACTAGCGACCCTAAAACGCGCAATTTACTGTAATACTTACAGTCAGTAATGATTCTACTTTTATATTACAGCATACTGCAACGACTATTTTCCTACGCTCCTTATTTCTCGGGGTATTTTCACAATCCAACTTTCCATTCTTTAAACCGAGTAAGTAATATAAATGAAACTATCCAAAACTGTCCACATGTTGTGTGGAATCTAAACGGGCCACTTCTCTTAGACACGACTTAAGTGTCATACGACCGCTCTTAACGCCGACGCCACGATCTGTAAATTTTTATGCCTGCTCTGCTGCATTGAAATTCTATGTACTCGGGTCAATGACGCGACGATCCTATCTTTTAATTAACCTCTGGCAAGTGACGAAACATCAACGCACACAAAAACGAAAAATTTTGTCTACGTATGAATGTAGCGGGTGCGCTGAGAACATCCCTACAGTCTTTCCCATTACACCAGACACATAAAGGTACTGGGCCGCCTCCCAGTCTCAAACTACTCCGAGTTAGTTGATGTATCAGTTGCAAGCTTATTGGCTACATAATATCCCACAACACATCTGCAGACAATACGCCATCTGTTTTCGCGCTGACCAACCAGGCAGGAGTAGCGACACGTGCACTGATTGCAGGTACTTAGTGGAACGGTAATAGGTAATTCTGATAAGTGCTATCGCCTCTTCAATGTTATCTGCATTTACTTACGTAATTAATTTCATAAATATATCTTAATCCGTTGTGATTCTCTTCGCGTTTGACGCTCAAGCGAGTGGCAAAGCCAAATGAGCTAAAATAGCCCAGACACGTTCATCAATTCACGTGGTACATCTGCGACGTCTCTCTCTGTCAACGCAACAAACTACACTGCAGTTCAGGCCACGACTTCACTGTCATCAGCCTGGTCTGTTCGAGTCCTGATACTCTGAAATGCATTATTTTACTTGCAGGTCATACATTTCTTCCCTCAGTTATATCAAAGCAGATACGACAGTCACAATAACAGGGCGCTTTCTACCAGTTAACGAAACTAGGTTGGTAGAACGAGACATTACAGTCTCTAATCACCTAAAAACTAATCAATGCTTCTGAAGCTGAGCATGCTAGCGTTCACGCCAAACCAGTTTGACACGTTGCAGTTCAGAGATATCGAGATCATTATAGAATGACTACTAGCGTGACAGAACGAGGAAGGAGTGGTGGAAGTGGAGAGAGAGGAGCGGATGGTTAAGGAATTTATCGCAACTATTTCTTTTTTTTTTTTTAATATCTCGAATCGTATTATGAATTCCACAGAAATATTATTCAAGAAGGCCAGGCGTTAAGTATAGCGTCACTGTTGTCGAATACGGTTCCAGAGTGGTAACCACTATCCCACCTTGCTCGGCTACATGGATAACACCCAAAAATGATCCGCTTATATTCTAAGAACTTCAGCTCTTCACATATCAAACAATCATATGGGCAAAACCGACAACAAAGCATCTGAGAAAATTCGAAGATTCAGATCGTCTGTGAAGAGAATCATCTTTATCTGAGGTAACAAATGAAGCAAACTTAACACTGACACACGAAGAGGAAATATTGAAGGCACCTGTGTCGCCCGATCACGTGCACACTCACATACAAATTTTGCTCCAAATACGCCAGCATCACACACGGAAGATTGACGGCACAAGGAACTCGATGTGCGCACAAAAACACAGGCATCATAACATCTAATCTTTCAGCGTTATACCATTAGCCCCCATGTATAAACAGCTTAACTCCCATGTATAAAAGAGCTTCAAACGTCTATTTTTCAAACGAGTTAATGTGTTAAATAAATGACGTTGTCCATGTAAAACCTTTAAGGTTGAAGATTCAACATTGTAGTAGTTGTTGTTGTTGTGGTCTTCAGTCCCGAGACTGGTTTGATGCAGCTCTCCATGCTACTCTATCCTGTGCAAGCTTTTTCATCTCCCAGTACCTACTGCAACCTACATCCTTCTGAATCTGCTTAGTGTATTCATCTCTTGGTCTCCCTCTACGATTTTTACCCTCCACGCTGCCCTCCAATACTAAATTGGTGATCCCTTGATGCCTCAGAACATGTCCTACCAACCGATCCCTTCTTCTGGTCAAGTTGTGCCACAAACTTCTCTTCTCCCCAATCCTATTCAATACTTCCTCATTAGTTATGTGATCTACCCATCTAATCTTCAGCATTCTTCTGTAGCACCACATTTCGAAAGCTTCTATTCTCTTCTTGTCCAAACTATTTATCGTCCATGTTTCACTTCCATACATGGCTACACTCCATACGAATACTTTCAGAAATGACTTCCTGACACTTAAATCAATACTGGATGTTAACAAATTTCTCTTCTTCAGAAACGCTTTCCTTGCCATTGCCAGCCTACATTTTATATCCTCTCTACTTCGACCATCATCAGTTATTTTGCTCCCCAAATAGCAAAACTCCTTTACTACTTTAAGTGCCTCATTTCCTAATCTAATTCCCTCAGCATCACCCGACTTAATTAGACTACATTCCATTATCCTTGTTTTGCTTTTGTTGATGTTCATCTTATATCCTCCTTTCAAGACACTGTCCATTCCATTCAACTGCTCTTCCAAGTCCTTTGCTGTCTCTGACAGAATTACAATGTCATCGGCGAACCTCAAAGTTTTTATTTCTTCTCCATGAATTTTAATACCTACTCCGAATTTTTCTTTTGTTTCCTTTACTGCTTGCTCAATATACAGATTGAACAACATCGGGGACAGGCTACAACCCTGTCTTACTCCCTTCCCAACCACTGCTTCCCTTTCATGTCCCTCGACTATTATAACTGCCATCTGGTTTCTGTACAAATTGTAAATAGCCTTTCGCTCCCTGTATTTCACCCCTGCCACCTTTAGAATTTGAAAGAGAGTATTCCAGTCAACATTGTCAAAAGCTTTCTCTAAGTCTACAAATGCTAGAAATGTAGGTTTGCCTTTCCTTAATCTTTCTTCTAAGATAAGTCGTAAGGTCAGTATTGCCTCACGTGTTCCAGTGTTTCTACGGAATCCAAACTGATCTTCCCCGAGGTTGGCTTCTACTAGTTTTTCCATTCGTCTGTAAAGAATTCGTGTTAGTATTTTGCAGCTGTGACTTATTAAGCTGATAGTTCGGTAATTTTCACATCTGTCAACACCTGCTTTCTTTGGGATTGGAATTATTATATTCTTCTTGAAGTCTGAGGGTATTTCGCCTGTTTCATACATCTTCCTCACCAGATGGTAGAGTTTTGTCAGGACTGGCTCTCCCACGGCCGTCAGTAGTTCCAATGGAATATTGTCTACTCCGGGGGCCTTGTTTCGACTCAGGTCTTTCAGTGCTCTGTCAAACTCTTCACGCAGTATCATATCTCCCATTTCATCTTCATCTACATCCTCTTCCATTTCCATAATATTGTCCTCAAGTACATCGCCCTTGTATAGACCCTCTATATACTCCTTCCACCTTTCTGCTTTCCCTTCTTTGCTTAGAACTGGGTTTCCATCTGAGCTCTTGATATTCATACAAGTCGTTCTCTTATCTTCAAAGGTCTCTTTAATTTTCCTGTAGGCGGTATCTATCTTACCCCTAGTGAGATAGGCCTCTACATCCTTACATTTGTCCTCTAGCCATCCCTGCTTAGCCATTTTGCACTTCCTGTCAATCTTATTTTTGAGACGTTTGTATTCCTTTTTGCCTGTTTCACTTACTGCATTTTTATATTTTCTCCTTTCATCAATTAAATTCAATATTTCTTCTGTTACCCAAGGATTTCTACTAGCCCTCGTCTTTTTACCTACTTGATCCTCTGCTGCCTTCACTACTTCATCCCTCAAAGCTACCCATTCTTCTTCTACTGTATTTATTTCCCCCATTCCTGTCAATTGCTCCCTTATGCTCTCCCTGAATCTCTGTACAACCTCTGGTTCTTTTAGTTTATCCAGGTCCCATCTCCTTAAATTCCCACCTTTTTGCAGTTTCTTCAGTTTTAATCTACAGGTCATAACCAATAGATTGTGATCAGAGTCCACATCTGCCCCTGGAAATGTCTTACAATTTAAAACCTGGTTCCTAAATCTCTGTCTTACCATTATATAATCTATCTGATACCTTTTAGTATCTCCAGGGTTCTTCCATGTATATAACCTTCTTTCATGATTCTTAAACCAAGTGTTAGTTATGATTATGTTGTGCTCTGTGCAAAATTCTACCAGGCGGCTTCCTCTTTCATTTCTGTCCCCCAATCCATATTCACCTACTATGTTTCCTTCTCTCCCTTTTCCTACACTCGAATTCCAGTCACCCATGACTATTAAATTTTCGTCTCCCTTCACAATCTGAATAATTTCTTTTATTTCATCATACATTTCTTCAATTTCTTCGTCATCTGCAGAGCTAGTTGGCATATAAACTTGTACTACTGTAGTAGGCGTGGGCTTCGTATCTATCTTGGCCACAATAATGCGTTCACTATGCTGTTTGTAGTAGCTTACCCGCATTCCTATTTTCCTATTCATTATTAAACCTACTCCTGCATTACCCCTATTTGATTTTGTGTTTATAACCCTGTAGTCACCTGACCAGAAGTCTTGTTCCTCCTGCCACCGAACTTCACTAATTCCCACTATATCTAACTTCAACCTATCCATTTCCCTTTTTAAATTTTCTAACCTACCTGCCCGATTAAGGGATCTGACATTCCACGCTCCGATCCGTAGAACGCCAGTTTTCTTTCTCCTGATAACGACATCCTCTTGAGTAGTCCCCGCCCGGAGATCCGAATGGGGGACTATTTTAGCTCCGGAATATTTTACCCAAGAGGACGCCATCATCATGTAATCATACAGTAAAGCTGCATGCCCTCGGGAAAAATTACGGCTGTAGTTTCCCCTTGCTTTCAGCCGTTCGCAGTACCAGCACAGCAAGGCCATTTTGGTTAATGTTACAAGGCCAGATCAGTCAATCATCCAGACTGTTGCCCTTGCAACTACTGAAAAGGCTGCTGCCCCTCTTCAGGAACCACACGTTTGTCTGGCCTCTCAACAGATACCCCTCCGTTGTGGTTGCACCTACGGTACGGCTATCTGTATCGCTGAGGCACGCAAGCCTCCCCACCAACGGCAAGGTCCATGGTTCATGGGGGGACATTGTAGTTATGTTGGTTTTATTAGTTACGGGTTATTCACCCACAGACTAATGAAAAAGTCGAAACTAACCGCTTTATATTCGCATCGATATTTTTTGCAAATAGTGCATAGTGTCAAACTATTTATTTTAGGTTTGATCACAGAAAAGCAAGTTATGAAAATTAAGTCAGGGTAATTAGCGCTCCGTGAGTACGGTTTCTCAAGGCATATACACAGTTTCTAACTTTAACACTTCTTGTGTTTAACCTTTAACGCAAGATTATACACGGTCCAGTCACATTAAAGAGACAACCGCCTATGTTCGACGTGGCGTGAACACTAACAGACGGCATGTGGCAGCACTAGCAGTGAAGGGTAGACAAGGCGTGTCAGGGGGATACGGAAAAACAGAGCACTCGTTGACGTAATGCGGAAACGGAGCGATTTATCAGACGTCCAAAAGAGCATGATCACTGACTTTCAGGCCAAGGATGGAAGCATTTCCGAAACGGCTACGTTTGTAAACTGTTCGAGTGCCATCGCCGTTAATGTATACCGTGCATGGCAAAATGGCGCCATCCAAAACTGGCGCCGAGGCATCTGTGTTGTACCAAGGGGCATAGAAGACAAGGGTGAAAGACGCTACGGAGATGGGTACGCATGCATAGATGTGCAACTGTTGAACAACTGACCGTCCAGATGAACCAAGGGACTACCAGCACTGTCTCCTCGACGATCGTTCAGTGAACGCTGCTTCTGCAGTATGCGCCTGGTTCACGCACTGGACGTGCACTGAGTGGCGACAGCTTCACTGTTCAGATGAATCACGTGCAACCGTTTGTCAGAGAGATGGCCGTTGGTGTGTACGGCGTGAAACTTCTGAGTGGAAACACCCTGCAACAATCGTCGGAGCGTTATGGTCTGGCTATTGTTTTCCTGGCATTTCCTGGTCGATCTCATCATTCTAGAAGGCACAATGGATCAACACATGTATGCATCTGTCCACCCCTGCATGCAGTTCGTTTCTCCTCGGCACCACGCCATCTACTAGCAGGACAATGCAACGTGTCATATAGCTGATGTGTACGTGCGTGGTTCGAAGAGCACCAGGATCAGTTTACCGTAGTCCCCTTACCGTAAAACTCTCCGGATTTAAACCCAATCGAGAATCTGTGGGGCCGCATCATCTGATCTGGTCGTGAATCCCCAACAGAGAATCCTACGGCATTTGTGACACAAGTCCTACACGTCTCGCAGCGGTCCGCGCTGCAAAAGGCTTATGACACCCGTCCGTGAGGTAGCCGCGCGGTCTAACCAGGTCCCCACAACCGCACGAGTGGTCGACTGTGAAGAGCGGACAAATTGAATAGCTGGGCGGCGGCCATTAGGGTGGTAAACTGACGCGCGGAGTTCGAATGTTTATACATCGCTTTTGGTTATAAAATGCCATCCCTTGAGTTAGGTCAAAAACATAATGCCTCATTTAAATACGTTACTACAATATACTTTTTAATTTATGAACAAACAGCAAATAGTCACTGTTTATGAATTTATCTTACGTACTACATGGAATCTGCCGTAGCTAAAAGTTATGTTCTGGACCCCTAGCAATTTTCGTAGTTCATTTACGATAGATGTACGCAAAATGCATCAAAATACTCGAAGATTTGCCCACTATATTAATACATATTTTCTGACTCTACCTTGCTTTAGATTTTATGACGAGAAGTGCGTTATATATGGCATAGTGCTTTGGCAACTCACGATCAAATTATCAAGTTTCAACCTAACCTAGACCATGAAAACACTACCGATCAGCCAACTTTCTTCAAAATCATCAGAACATATAAAATGGTTTTCTGTCGCTCGGAAATGTTGCCTACTGACAGCGTGTAACCATTTTTGTAACAGCCGTGGTTTTGAGAAAGGAAACCTGCAAATAGATGCACACACATTATGCTAATACCGTGTTACAAAAACATTTATTAAGCAAGTGCACTGACATACAAAACAACTTAAAATATTCACTTACCTGTGAAATGTAATATTCGTTCCTTTCTCGAATTTATTTGTACAATTAATCGCTGCGCCGGCCGATGTGGCCGAGCGGTTCTAGGCGCTACAGTCTGGAGCCGCGCGACCGCTACGGTCGCAGGTTCGAATCCTGCCTCGGGCACGGATGTGTGTGATGTCCTTACGTTAGTTAGTTCTAAGTTCTAGGGGACTGATGACCACAGCAGTTAAGTCCCATAGTGAAAAAAAAAAATAATCGCTGCACGACTCTTCACATTGTACTTCTTTTGATTGGAACGTACAGACAGTAGAATTACGAGTAACAAATACTGTATGTACGTCCCAACAAATATACAACGTTGAATCAGGGTCTTCATAAAAAACAGTACTACACAACACATCAGACTACAACCACTATAATGGCGTCCAGCCGAAGGTTCAAATTATCCCGCGACTGCAGCGCCATCAGTGAGTCTAGTTATTTTTTACAAGGTCTTGGGTCTAACGCGCTGCTTCCCGAGCGGGAAGGCGTGCCGGTCCCCGGCGCGAATCCGCCCTGCGGATTAGTGTCGAGGTCCTGTGTGCCAGCCGGCCTGTGTGGCCGAACGGTTCTAGGCGCTGCAGTCTGGAACCGCGCGACCGCTACGGTCGCGGGTTCGAATCCTGCCTCGGGCATGGATGTGTGTGATGTCCTTAGGTCAGTTAGGTTTAAGTAGTTCTAAGTTCTAGGGGACTGATGACCTCAGATGTTAAGTCCCATAATGCTCAGAGCCATTTGAACCAATCCTGTGTGCCAGCCAGCCTGTGGATGGTTTTTAAGGCAGTTTTCCATCTGCCTCAGCGAATGTGGGCCGGTTTCCCCCGTATTCCGCCTGAGTTACACTATGTCGGCGATTGCTGCGCAAACAGTCTCCACATACGCGTACACCGTAATTACTCTACCACGCAAACATTTCAGGTTACAGTCGTCTGGTATGAGAAGTTGAGACGTTCGGGGGAGGGGGAGGGGGGGGGGGGGAGGAGAGTTCACTGGGGGCCGAACCGCAAAATAACCTTGAGTCCGGTGTGGGTCGGCGATGGGGTGGGTGGACTGCTGTGGTCTGTTGTGGGGTTGTGAACCACTGAGGGCTAGGGCGGGACGTGCCTCTCCGTCGATTCTAGGTCCCCGGTTCAATACACACAGGCTTTTGACAGGTGATCACATTACTGTGATTGGACAGTGTAGTGCTTAATGAGTAATTACCACAGCATTTTTATTGAAAATCATCTTATTTTTCAAGTCGGGTCATTTCGAATAAAACAGTCGCGCTTTCGAGGGCTATCTCTGCCGCTCTCTTCAGCAGTAAAAACCCATTGACTGCCTATCGGAAGTTTGAGTGTTTTATTCCAAATGTCGCGGTTTAAAATCTGAGAAGATTTTATTCAGGCATGACGCGACGAAAGACTCTGGGGACAACGCTTTTGATTTTTATATTCGGGTAATAGCTATACGAAATACTGAAGTTTCATTTTTTTCCCCCACTGGAAGCTGTTCGATAAGCAACCTGCAAGTGCGACCGGGCGAACATTTCAGCCGTTTGGCAATATGAATTACTCACAGTATTAATTCAGTTTCTACTGACGAAACGCAGGTCAGTTGGGCGATGCAGGAAACAAGTGACACGAACCATTTCTGGTCAACTCTTCACTCATTATACGAGGGTAATCCCGAAAGTAAGGTCTCCTATTCTTTTATAAGTACATAGACCTGTTTATTTCTACAATGATTTACATCAGTTTACAGCTTGAACATTTAGCTATTTTTCGACAGAAATCCATTTCTGTCGATGCATTTTTGTACACGCTGTGGCAGTTTTTGTATGCCTATATCGTACCAGCTCGCCACCATGTGATTCAGAAAGTTATGACCCTCTTCTTTCACCTCGTCGTCGGAGCTGAATCGCTTTCTGGCGAAGGTTTGCTGAGCGATGTGTGGGCGAGCGTTGTCATGGAGAATGTGTACGCCCTTGCTCAACATTCCTCTTCTCCGGTTCTGAATTGCCCATTTGTCTTTTTTCAGTAGCTCACAGTACCTGTCAGCGTTAATTGTGGTCCCAGCGACGTGAGGAAAGAAATTTCAAAATGAGATGTTAGACGTAGTACACTAGTTCCGCTTCCTCGACAAGAAGATATACAAGATATAAAATCTCCAGACAGGCAACAGCAAGAAAAGCTTTACTGATACAGAGACCTGTGTTAAAATCTAATTCAAATTTATGGGTTAGAAAGTTTTTTCCTCAAAGTATTTGTCGGAATGTAGCTTCATTTGGAAGTGGACGATAAACAAAAAATGTAAACAAGAAGAAAACGGGCGTTAGAAATTTGGTGCATCAGAAGACTGCTGAAGATTTAATGGGTAGATTCAGTAACTAATGAGAAAGTAATGAATCGAACTGGGGAGGAAAGACGGAACGTGGTGCGGGGGAGGGGGGGGGGGTGTAAAAATAGTAAAGGGAGACCCAGGCTTGACCACAGGTAGCAGTTGCAAATGGATGAAGATTACAACAGTCATGCAGAGCTTAAGAGACTTACGCGAGTTACACTAGGTTGGAGAGCTGCATCAAATCAGACCAGACTTGAGACAAGAACTACAGATTGATTCAAAAAGAAAGAACAGATTACAGCTGTTTATTACAAACTATGAGAGGTAGAAACACATTGTCGCTGGATAGAAGAGGGTTCAATGTTTTATGTTTGCACGGACACTCAACATGAGCACCATACGTTGCTGGAGAAACATCGAAATCATAGTCCATTCCATTCCACGCACGAATCAACGGGTATCTGTTTATTGAATAGACAGCTTCGACGATTAGAAAATGTTCAAATGTGTGTGAAATCTTATGGGACTTAACTGCTAAGGTCATCAGTCCCTAAGCTTACACACTACTTAATGTAAATTATCCTAAGGACAAACACACACACACCCATACCGGAGGGAGGACTCGAGCCTCCGCCGGGACTAGCCGCACAGTCCATGAGGGCAGCGACATAAACCGCTCGGCTAATCCCGTGCAGCGACAATTAGATTTCTCAGCTCTTTGAGAATAGCTGCCGTAGGTGGAACAAACACACTTTTATGTACCCCCACAGAAAAAAATCTCAGGGTATGAGGTCTGGTGATCTGGGAGGCCAAAAGCAATGAACAAGACCTTGTTGTCCATCTCTGCCGATCCAACGTTGAGGGATGGCGTTGTTAAGATACCGCGGCACCTCAAAGTCAAAGTGAGGTGGGTCGCTGTCATGCGTAGAAATGATATCACTGGAATCTTTGTGAGGTTGGGGAAACAACCAATTTTTCAGCAAGCCCAGTTATGACATTCCTGTACAGTTTATGAACAGAAACGGTACGAAATACATTCAGTTTCGGTGAATATCTTTCATGTTCGACGAGGGCGGTACGATTTTGTGACCCACAAATTCCTACATTGTGGCAGTTTGAGTTCCAGGCCTGCCCGTCTTGTGGACTCTGAGGACTCCGTGTGAACGCATCTCGGACACGCCCGACATTTTCAACAGACGCACGTGGCCTATCAGTGCTCTTCCCTTTGCATATCCAACTAACTTCCAAAAATTTTGTATCCCACTCATAAATCTGCTTGTGCACAGACGGAATCTACGTCGGAATGCACGTTGCACTTTAACAATGGACTGACTTCGCGCAAATTCCAACACTTAAAATGATTTCTCTTGTGGTCTAATCGCCATGTTGTTATAAGCAGGCAAACAAAATTCTGAACCTTCCTCTATCTAGTGACATGCACAATGTGTTTCTGTCTGAAATCTGTTCTTTCTTTTTGACTCACTCGTTATAGTATTGGAAATGTGTGAATTCGAATCGAGAACGTTCAGTTATTCGAGAAGTAGTGCTTCCGCACACCCCGTGAGAGAAAAGAACTGCGGAACCAGACGCAGTAGTGGGATAACGCAGCTTTGTTCAGCAATCTGTTGCAGGGCAAAATTGAACGTAAATAAATGGAACGTACTGCGCACAAACAGGCCAGGGAATCCATCACTGTTCCAATTCACTATTGGCGGCGAATCACTGGAAACGTAAAAACCTTTAAATACCTAGCGGTAACCAACCGGAGCGACGGAAAGTGAAATTACCGTACAAAAACGCAGAAAAAATAAATGACAGGCGGAGATCCGCTGCTAGAATACAAGAAAATAAAATTCATTGACGAAAAAATTGGATTTCAAAACACTTATTCGAACACTTCTTGGGTATCGCTCATAAGGCTGGAACCTTTACCGTTACGGGTTTGGATTAACAGAACAGTTCAAACTTCGCGAGAGTACGCTCCTGGAATAGTCGAGCAACGTATTTATCATTCTCTCGCATACACGTTTCGCGAGATGATCACAATGAGAAAATCGAAAAATTAGAGCTCATACGGCTTTGTACCGCCTGTCATCCTTCCCATGAGCTATTCGTAAATGGAACAGGGGAAGCGGGCAAAAGACAGCAGGAGGTACCAGGAGTACCCTCCGCTACCGACCTTTAAGGTGGCTTTTGGGATATAGATGAAGATTCTAAATCTAAGGCATTACGTTTTAAAAACTACATCATCTTTTGTCCAGATGCTAAAAAGTTCTATTTGTATTTTACCTCGGCATAATATCTGTTGCGATGGCAGGCGACAGCCGATGATATGGTTTGAGTTGACGTGTGCGACGCACTCTCACAGCACTGATTCAGTCCATTGTAGTCAATGAAAGAGCTGTCTAAACCTTCTATGATTCAATCGGAAGCGGAACTTTATCACGTGAAAGTTCCTGTGATACTCTCCAATCGTATCACGACAGTGATGATACGTTCAGATCTTTTTTCCGCATAGCAGGTATAAAATTCGCAATTTGCTGTTATAACTGATTCGTAATTTACAGTAGCACCTGCAGAAGTAGGTCTACGTGTGAAACATGGCACATTTCGTCCTCGCATTGTGCAAACCCTCTCCGCATGCGTAACAGCTTCATTTACTGTAAGCTGCAGTGCCCCTCACTCATATTGTAATGTCATTTTTATGTCGAAGATAAAATTCTGCCTTATGTTCCACTCTTTGATAGCAAATATGTGGTGTTGTAAACTAGCATGTTTCTTTTAACGCGAGTCTGATAAAATTGTGGTTGTTTTGTCATCCACGTTGATGACGAGGTTAAGTTCTGCTACTAACGCACAGCCATCTGTAGTAAGCCTGAACCATCCTCCCCCCTGTATTTTCATCATCATAGTATACATCACCCGTATCTTCAGACACAATCGACCCACAGAGGAGTCGTGCATTTCCCCATTCAGTAACAACTTCGTAAAAAAAAATTGCATTTTTGTTAGACTCCATGTGCGTCTTTACGTCAAAATTCATCGTCGTATTACGATAATCTCTAGTGAAGCACGGATGGTGAGTGAATGCTGCCGTTTTCGGACACAATTGTAGCTATAAAAGAACATACCAGTGGGGAAAGCTTTTTAAAAAAGCTTGTAACATTTAATTCCGTTAGTCTACAAAACCTCATAAACAAATCGCCATCTTGAACTGTGCTCGCTGTAAGCAATACGTGGAACCAACGTATTGCCTCCTGAGGACGAATGGAGTCCAGTTCTATTGCACAGAAAGGAATTAGTTGGAATTTACCTCACTGCATCCTCACAGCTTCTAATCGCTTTATCGAGCGGGGTGACGCGGTGGCTAGCACACTGCAACGGCATTCGGAGGATGATGGTTCAAATTCCCGCCCTGATATCCAGATTTAGGTTTTCCGTAACTTGCCTAAATCATTTACGGCAAAACCGGGTTCCTTCTTTTGAAAGGGCACAGCCGATTTCCTTCCCCTTCCTTTCGCAATCTGTGCTCTTGCTCACTCCCTGATGACTATGTTGTCGACGGGACGTTAAACACTAATTTCCCTTCCTTCCAATCGCTTTGTATTTACTTGTATCAACACTTTGTAATAAAAATTCGGTAGTCGAACCAAAGTGGAAGTGCCCGTAATACATACACGAACTTAGCAGGTTCGAATCCTGTCTCGGGGCATGGATGTGTGTGATGTCCTTAGGATTAAGTAGTTATAAGTCTAGGGGACTGATGATCTCAGATGTTAAGTCCCATAGTGCTTAGAGCCACTTGAACTATTTTTTAGCACATGGTCCAGCGTTTTCATGCATTCTTAGGTAGGCAACCCATCAACGCCCAATAGTTGCAGTTGCATTTTCAACGTATACGTTTTAAATGGAAGGACTGAGTAGGTTTACCGTCAACACATAGTCCAATATATCGAACAACTTTTTCTAAGCCTATATGAAATGGAGTCTGTAGTATTGGCTACCATTCATGCCCTCTATTTCGAGTATAGTTACACGCAGCGGATTTCACTGGATATACACTGGCCGAAAAAATAAAATAAAAAAATAATTAACGTAGAGTAATGAAATTTCGGGAGTGCATTCGTCTAGGTAACATATTTAAGTGGTTAACATTGCAATATCACAAGTTAATGCATGCCCGAGACAAGCCATTGCAAATATGAAATGCTCTGCACTGATGACCTATGTCACCGACAGAACGTTGAATGCAAACATGTATGAATTGTGTCGTACAGGTGACTGATGTCAGCTGTGGGATGCCTGTTGCACTTAGTCGGTCAAAACAGGGACAGTTAATGCTGTTTGGTGGAAGACGCTGGGTTGGTTGTCCGCTGATGTCCCGCATGTGCTCGATTGGAGACAGATCTGGTGATAGGAGTTGGACGAGGCAACATGTCGACACTCAGTAAAGCATGTTGAGTTACAACACTGGTACGGTGGCGAATGTTATGCTGTTGGAAAACATCCCCTGGAATGCTGTTCGTGAATGGCAGCACAACAGGTCGAATCATCAGCCTGACGGCAGGTTTGCAGTCATGGTGCGCGGAGTAAACACGAAAGTGCTCCTGCTCTCATACGAAATCGCACCCCAGACCATAACTCAGGGTGCAGATAGAGTGTGTCTAGCACGCAGACAGGTTGACTGCACGCCCTCAACTGGCCTCCTCAAACCAACACCCGGCCATCACTTGCACCGAGGCAGAACCACAAAACAAAACAGACCTCCAACCTGTCCTTCAATGAGCTCTCGCTTGACACCACTGGAGTCGAGAATGGAGGTGGTTTGGGGGTCAGTGGAATGCACGTTACAGCGCGCCTGGCTCGGACCTGCCCTACAAGTAACCGTTGTGTTACTATGGTGCCAACTGCTGCCGAACTACTGCTGCAGACGCAATAGGATGCACCACAGCCACACACCAAAAACGGCGATCTTTCCTCTCGCTAGTGCCACGTGCCTGTCCACAGTCCGGTCTTCTTGAGACCGCACTTTCCCGTGACCACCGCTGCCAGCAAACATGTACATTGGACACATTCCGCCAAAGTCTTTCTGCAATATTGCAGAAGGAACATCCATCTTCTTATAGCTGTAATGCACTACCTCGTTCACAGTGAGATGTCGATAATATTACTGACTAACATCCAATCTGAAAAGTAACTAACGCTAACGACCGTAACAGAGTACTTAAAGAAATGTTTGATTTGCATTCTCACAGGGGCGCTACTAGTACCACTCTTACGCGACTGGCGTGAAGTTTAAATAGACATCATCTTTCTGATGTAGAAACACGCCCACCAACATTCGTTTAAATCACACAAATCCTGCTACGTGTTGCAATTACTTTTGCGTCAGTGTACTTCTACAGAAATTAAAGGTCGTCAAAAGTCGTCGTAGCTGCGGATATTTGACGTCAGCATCCCATTAAGCTCTAATTCATGGTACATAAGAAGTAATCATGCGCCCAATGTATCGCCTTCGCAGTGCTGTGCGGAATGGTCTGTAGATCTGTAGTATACAGGTAAGAAAGCAACGGCGATGAAACCGTCTTTGCGTCATCCAAAGAGAAACGTCAGTCAGTCGCTTTTTCAGTATAGGAGGATATAGAAAAAAGTCAATGAATCTCCGAAGCTATTATGACGAACTTGTAGCTGGATTAAAAAGTGTGTTTTATACAGGCGCTGATCCAGGAGGATGGGTATCGTTGGGGAAAGTTCTCCCTCCCCAAGGAAGATTTTTAACATAGGAAACTTTTCAGCTGCTCACTTGTAGTGTAGCCTACTGGGATGTGCTTGTGAACTGACTGCCTGCAGAGAGCATTCCAGCTAGGTAAAAGCGTCCATTCATGGGCTGACCGTAACAGCTGTCAATAGCAGCAAATTTGACACGGCCCCCGCGTCCAAAGGTAGACCCGGCAAACCACAGGTAGTTGCTGAGGCAAGACAGAAAGGGGAAAAAATCCTCTACTAAGAAAAAAACAAAAAAAACAGAAACACTGACTTTCCTGACTGTAAACGGAAACGACTGAAAGGAACACCATTCCTCTCATTCAAACGCACGCACAGCCGTGGTCTGCAGCCCTGTGTTTCCCTTCGTTTTATTTTAAGTGAATTATTTAAAATGGTAATTGCATACCTTCATTTTACACCATGTAAATTATGCCACAGTGACATATGAAGCCATGATGTAAGCAAGTTGTTATAATACCGGGGTAATCTCAAAAGTAAGGTCTCCAAAGCGCTGGGGCCGCAGGGAAACTGTTCACGTGGCTGTTGGCCACACTGTTTTTTTCCTTGCTGCCCCTACTCTCTACAGAAACAATCGCACAAACGCTGGAGCTTTCAGTCTCGGCTTGCCATCCTGATGTAATAGAGCTCCCGTTAGCCACTACCACCATGTGCCAAGCTCGCACAGTTATTCGGTTTCCGAATGCAAAAGGCGTCAAACCACTTGACATTCATCTACAGACGACTGACGTGTATGGAGAGTGGTGTATGGATATCAAAAATTTACGTAAGTGGTGCTGTGTGTTTGCAGGTGGGCGAGCAAAGAAGCGGGAAACTGCCGATTCCCAAAGAGACAATCGCAAAGGTTGAATAAACTGTGCTTCAAAACCGGCGAATCACACTTTATGAGCTATGCAATGTTGTTCCTGAGGTTTCTCGAATCTCGAAACACCAATCACCGGACTTTGACTGAAACGTAGAAATTTCGGAATGTTGCGCAAGATGGGTCCCAAGAATGCTGGGAGAAGACCACAAACAGCAACGCGTGGAAACTTTCCCTCAATTTCTCCAACGCTATGCAGATGAAAAGGACAACGTTTCGGATTCAATAGTCATGGGTTATGAAATCTGGCCTTTTCATTTCGGGCCGACCGCTGTGACCGAGCGGTTCTGGGCGCTTCAGTCCGGAACCGCGCGATCGCTACGATCGCAGGTTCGAATCCTGCCTCGGGCATGGACGTGTATGATGTCCTTACGTTAGTTAGGTTTAAGTAGTTCTAAGTTCTAGGGGACTGGAGACCTCAGATGTTAAGTCCCATAGTGCTCAGAGCCATTTGAACCATTTTTTCACTTCACACCTGGGACCAAACAACAGTCACATAAGTGGCGGCACTCCGACTCAATCTAGGCGCGAAAATCAAAAGAATACAGAATGCCGGCAAGTCATGGGAACTGTTTTTTTGGACCGAAAAGTGACAGTGTTGGTCGACTTCATGGTTATAGGGAGAACAACAATTGCCGACAAATATCGTCAGACATTAAAGGGACTCAGACGGGCAATCCACAACCGAAGAAGAGGAACGTTGAGCAAGGGTCTTCTTCACGATACTGCTCGCCTGCACATCGCCCGTCAAACCGTGAAACCTCTGCAGTAGTTTGGATGGGACTTCATCACCCGTCCACCCTATAGTCGGGCATTAGCGCCCTGTGCCTACCACGTGTTTCCCCAAGTTGAAAGAACACTTGGTTGGAAGGCGCTTTAGTGACAGTGACAGTGACGACGACGACGAGGTGAAAGATGAGGTCCGACGCTACTTCCGTAGCATGGAGGCGGGCTTCCATGTCATGGGCATACAGGAACTGCTACAGCGTTTACAAAAATGCATCGATCGAAATGGCGATTATGTGAAAAACAGAAAAATGTTCAAACTAAAAAAAACTGTGTACAATTTATTGTAAATAAACGTTTCTGTATATTTTTTTAAAACTTTTGGGGTCACCCTCGTATTACTACATTTTATTATTATTAAACCCTAGAAAACTGAAGTCTGTTAAAAGTGGGAGAGACGAATATATATGGGGAAGTGGGATGGAGAACACAAGTGTGAAACTGCTATCCGTTACAAAACCCAGCCCTGGATGCGTGCCTTGTTTTACAGTGGAGAACAGATCTTTACATAGAACAATCATATGAGAAATCGATGACTACTCAAGAATGACAACTTGGCGGACTGTAATAGTCATACTTTGAACGAAAAAGTAGATTAATTATATTAGAACAAAAAATAAGCCCTCGGTCACAAATATTAAGTCAAAATTGACCAGGTTTCGACGCTACTATGAGCGTCGTCTCCAGAATTAGACTAACTGATCTAAAACATTAAGTGTATAATACATTAATAAAAGTAAAGTTTGTACTGACTGGAAAAAGATGCAGTACTTACAAGTCACATAATAAAAAAGATCTAAGCCAGAAAGGCGACGACATGAATAGTTGTAAGTAAGATGTCGAGCCGCTAAGGGCTGCTCGTACTTTAGTGAATGCACATGTACCGCCATCATTCGTGTGTACTGAAAGCGAGAGAAACACTGAGTAACAGTGGTGTAACTCCGGGCGTAGTCTAAGAACGTGGGTGGCCCATGCACGACCGCTCCTGTAAAGCATGGCGCAACCCAAGAAGTAAATGACACCATAACGTAGTTCTGCACGCAGTGTACTCGCGTACACGCTTCCCCAACGTGCGACCCGGTACGTACGTACGAAATGATAATTAAATCAAGAGCTTACGCTGTCGACAGGCGTTGATATCCATCAACGGGGACAGTTGAAAATGTGTACCCCTACCGGGACTCAAACCCGGGATCTCCTGCTTAAGTGACAGACGCTCTGTCCATCTGAGCTACCGAGGGCACAGAGGATAGTGTGACTGAAGGGACTTATACCTTGCACGCTCCCAGTGAGACCCACATTCCCAACTTAATGTCCACACACTACATTCGCAGTGCCCCTGCCCATTACACTCATTACTCGCGGCAGACAATCTTACCGAGTCCAATAAGAGTTCGGGCAATACGGGTGCATCCGCACAGAAGAAGAAAGTCAATGGCCGGTTAGCCTTAACTATATATGAAGATGGTATCTGTTCTTTCGGATATCTTCATATACGCTACGTACGTTGTTACGTACCCACATAGTAACGACTGCACTTGGCTGAGAAGGTTGTAATGAGCTCATGCAACAACGGAAGCAAACTGGCTCGTCAGAAGACGCGCACTCCATGCTTTATCACGTCAAGATATGCCCCCTTCCTAGAGAATGACAGCGCATTACAATCTTAACAATTTCAGGGAGTGAGGCACCGATGGTTATACAAGACACAACAAAGGCCGTAAACTAGGTTAACCCTTAGCTTCACAGGTCAACTGTTATGTTACTTTCTGTCCCAGATGCAGTCTGACAGAACGCTATATTTAAATATCCATAAAAATTTCATTCGGCAATTTCAGTGAAACAATTCAGCTTTTCATGAGAAAAGGTTACATTAATACCACACAAAAATGTATGCAAAAAAATGTTAAAGTTTATTTTTTGGAAAAAACGTAAAGAAACAGGAAACTGCACAAAATGAACGTAGCATTACATTACTTCCAGCACTA
Organism: Schistocerca americana; assembly: GCF_021461395.2. Classification (NCBI taxonomy): domain Eukaryota; kingdom Metazoa; phylum Arthropoda; class Insecta; order Orthoptera; family Acrididae; genus Schistocerca; species Schistocerca americana. The sequence continues at coordinate 406,340,196 of NC_060121.1, read as the reverse complement.
CCAATGAGTTTCAGCTGCTTTCCGTGCCATTGGCTTATAAAAATGCTGTCACGGGGTCGTCCTAATATTCTATCGGGTCATGGACATACTCTGCAAATCAGTACGCCACGCGCAGCGGAAATGATAGCTGCGTAGTGTTATCGTGTCAAACAGTAGAAAATCTCTTTCACTTTCCGTATTATTCTAACGTCAGCAGGCCTGGCTTCCAACTTTCGGTGTCAGTGAACCGCTCAGAAGGGCACTGTACAGTGTGCACTGGCCGAGTGAAAGTTCAGAAAGCCAACAACCATGAAACTGTTGCTACAGACGTCTGTAGCATGCTCAATGATCCGCACAGCAGGTTCCAGCCGAATACAGCGCAACGGGCTTGGACGCTCACTGAGCCACCATGTTTCTAGCATTACTTGAAACGCCGTAACAGCTTGTGCAAACTTTGTATTTATTTTCCCATACTTGCATCTCTCTCAAGAAATTACAATATGGACTACCCAAATATGCCACTGGAGTCAAAACCTTACAAAGACCGGACGCAGCCTGTTATCCTGGGTGGACAGACATCTACATACATAAAATAGTTACATGTATGTCCCTAGGGAATGTCGTAGGGAACTAGCTCTTTGAGTACGTTGTTGGTTGAATTCTCATCTCTGTCATATGATCAGTTACCTACGATGAAGTAATATCCTAAAAAAAAGTTTGGTAAGATGCAGTCAGAGGTGCGCCAAACACCGACATGGAGCAATGCCCTCTTAGAAAGCCGGATACATAAATTTGGTTTTAAGATTTGTCTGAATCTAAATTTTCTGAAGAGATTTAACCCTAATAATAATCCGCAAGCATATGAAATGTACAGAAATTTTTATTCATGCTTTATGAGAGGTACGTGGTTAGTAGGGAGGCGGCGAGTGGGGAAAAAAAACGACTCATGGATTGCACTCTAATCCATGTGGCCCATATTTTTCACCGGAAGTTTTATCACGATAAAACGCTGAAGGCGTCCGTGTTCGATACAGAGGTGAAATGAAAAACAAATACACTTTTCATAAAAATAAAATAGTTAACTGTTTTGTTATTTGTGATTCATTTACAAAAATTACTCCTTGAACGAAGATGAGACATAAGAGAGGAAAAAATGAAAATGGGTCTGCATTATACCTTCTGAACACAGAATGGAGATCTTTTAGTGTGCTGCAATCTCACTATTCTGTTACTATTAAAAGTGAACTATGATTCTTGTAACACGTCAGCGTTTCCAAGAAGGGGATTGGGCTTAAAGCTCCAAACGAAGAAAAATGAGGAGGAAGAGGAGGAGAGGGAGAGATCGCTGATTCTGAGCCGATATTTAAGTGGATAAATTAAATATTATGCGTAATTTAATGTTGATCATGGAATATCTAGCGTATACTATGAAGGGCATCTCTCACCGTCACGGGATTCTATGAATCACGGGATTGTATGACAGAATTATCGAGATACCTCCCACTGGCACACACTCTTAAGAAAGGCAATTAATATGTCGCTAAAACCTACTTATAGAGTTCCTAGCAATTGTTCACAGAGTGGAATCTGTGAATTTCCTGTAGACTCAAACGTCAAGACAAGATCAGACCCATGGCAGCTCGCACAGAGGAATACAATCATTATACCCACGATCAAAATGTTAATGAGAGGGAAAACGTCACATTGCCACAACGGAAGTTAGTCTTTGACACATTTACTGGAGTACAGGTGTAAATGTAGGTGTATATGTATAATCTGCTTCATTACAGAAAAAACTGAGCGCTAATTTTTGCCACCCACCTATAGGTGCACATCTGCATGGCGTTTGCGGTTCTCAAGGTTATTTGAATGCCTTTGCAAATAGCCACCACTATAGTAAAATTCTTAGAATTACAACGAAATATGATTATTTATATGAAGGATGCATGGTCGACAGACAGAAACATACAAATATTAAATTCATTTGATTGTTTGGATGCCTATCTTTCTCAACAACTGTTATTTAACTTTTTTTTCTTTATGAAGCGCATTACACTTTAAGAGACTGTTACGCACGACGCATTCCGCTTTCACTAACAAAGCATCATCAGTGGTGATTACAATTTCTGCTTATGAATGTGGTGTTCAATTTACTTACGGCGCTTAATGCTCCTTTTTACATCTTTTAAGCCAACAGACTTTTCCATCGTTGCACGCAACAGTCGGGGTGAAACCAAGCTCTTTCGACTAAAGGCTCCTTTGGTAACGAGGGAAGAACCTGCTGACTTCAGAATACAGAAAAAGGAGCAATAAATGCAGTTAGAAAATTGCAGACCGCATTCATAAGCAAAAATTGTTTTTAATCCATAAGAATCAAAGCGTAGGGAGGTATCAGCGTTCAAAATTCACTAACTGCGACTGATGATGCTCTGTCAAAGTGAAACGAGTCGGATCTTACAGTCCGCTTAAAAAATGCTATACTAAACGTGATCTTTGAAGGTACGATTCGGCTGGCTGCCTATTGATACAGTTGTGTGCACTGTGAAATACACATAAGCTGGTAACATCTGGGAGAGTAACGTAGTCCTTGCCTACTATTCCGCTACATGTTTTGACAGAACTAGTTCCAGTATACACTTCTTTTAAAAGTAATAAATCTTTTTTTCCATATTGGCGTAAATTCTGCTTTACTGAATAGCCGCTGACATACTATTTGAGCATTTCCACTAAATGTAAGTCAGGATAACTTTGCAGTGGTCTAAAGTTTTCGCATGCATTAATTCCGTATTCTTTCGTACTAATACATTTCTGCGAACACAATGGTGTCCACGAGCAATGCAAGGTTCCCAGCGCTGATAGTTTACCGCCGTGCTGACGATGGACGCCGTGCTTAATCATTATGCAGAATGAGCGACAAGGCACGGCGCTGATAAGCGTAAATGTGAGCGCTGTCACGCAAGAAACAGCGGCAAAAATCATAAATCGAGGTTTTGCCATATACGCTAACTTTTCACTATATCATCAAGGTCCATCAACTGATGTATAATTTTCAAAAAAGAAATGTTACAACTTGACCGAGGATCGACACAGCACACTCAAGTACGTAAGAAACGTCACGTATGACGACAGAGAACAGGCGTACCTTACCTGATTAGAATTTTATTTTACTAAATCCTATATTTTGCACACAGCTACGAACTGATAAACTACATGCTCTACGATTGCACTCTACAGTGACCATCTACTGCGATGATGAAACGATTTTAATATTTCAATTTAAAGAGTGCAGGTGGGTGCTAGAGATAGGGGGGGGGGGGGGGGGGTAGCAGCTTTACAGGTCCAGAAATTATTTTATCAATAAAATCTGAGGAACCTTTTCTGGATTTCCGTTTTACGGTAACTACAAAGCAAATACTGCAGGTTGTTATTTACTGCACTCTCTACAACTGCACAGTGATCAATTATTCGCTTTTATTCCGTTCCTTTAACGGTTTACCTGGAATTACAACAGCGGATACACCATTTTTGGCAAAATCCACGTTTAGCAGGTCTGACCCTAAGAACTGATAATCTACACATGCTTAAATGATACATGTCACCTTTCTCTCGGCAAGCGCAGAGCATTTGAGAACAATAATTAAAATTTCTTACTTGTTTTAGTTTTTATACGATTTTTACTTGCATTTCTGTTTCATTGTTCTAGTATACTCTAAGGCAATGTAATAGAACCGTTGCAGTTCACCTGACACACAATTAGCTCTGCGGGGCTGTTCGCAGGCGATATAGTTGTATGAAGGGAGATCACGTAGATAAGAAATTGTTACAAAATGCAGAAAAACTTGATAATCAGCGCTTGATGCAAGTATTGACAGATAAGTAATTGTAATGTAATATGCTTAAATAGCCGGAAAAGTCAGATATCGTTTGACAACGTAATCGAAGATCCATTGCTGGATACAGTCACAGCTGCCATATATCTAGGCATCCCTGTTCAGAACAATAGAAGGTGAAACGAGCATATGAATCTAGGCGTGGGGCATAAAGACGTCATACTAGGGTCCATTGGAAGATCCTTTGCTTAACTTCAACAGCGATTTAGTTCCACAACAAATCCGACGTTCGATCAATTCTTGAGAAGCTGCCGTCTGTTTGGCGCAGTTGCTAAGTTGGATTAACGAAGGGGTATGGGAAAAATCAAAGAAGAGTTTCATGGATCGTCCAAACGCCATTCCGTTATATCAGTGCTCTAAAAACTCTAATGGTATTACGGAGAACTTTTAGTCCTAAAATTCGGAGAACCCAAGTTCATTACTAGTCAAGAAAAATTAGTTTCTTAAGCTTATACACAATCAACAAAAGTTTTACATCGAAATTCATGGCACAGAAAACAAATCGGATCTGAGGTATGTGTACATGTTCATCTACAATTTTTCCAGATAACCAAATTTTAAAAAAAGGAAAAAAACGGTTTGTGTAAACACAAACTTGTCTTTTTCTCATTGCGAATGGGTGGAAGGTGTTTCACAGCATTCATAAGCAGCGTAGTGGAACGTCCCCTCGTTCGGATGCAGGCTTGAATCCGTCGTGGTATACCATCAATGAGATCATAAAGCCAGAACTGGCCAAATTGTCCCACTTTTCAATGATTATTCTGCTTAAATTGCGTAGCGTACGTAGTCGCTGTCGGTGGACAAAATCAGCTCGTTTGAATCTATCCCACGTATGTTTGATTTGATTCATGTCCTGGGAACAGGCAGGTCACTCCGTTCTGGTGACTCCTAGCATGCTGAAGGAACGCGTTCACGAGAACAGGTCGATGAGCATGCAAATTATTATCCATCATGGTGAAACTGTCACCAACATGTAGGCGATACGGTCCCATTATTGTCTGCAGAACTGTTTTTCGCAAAAACACCATGGAGGTTTAGCAACAATCATTCCTCAAGCTGAAAGGGGGAAAACCAGTAGTACATAAAGTAGCCTCCGCCACACACCGTAAGGTGATTGGGTGGTTGTTTGAGTTAAAGGGACCTCAAAGATGTAGATTCATTTCTTATCATAACGAGAGATGGCGTACGCGCACACACCCCCGTAACTCTTTCATGCAAAATAAATGCTTGTATAACGAGCCCAGAGGTTCAAGTATATTGGGCCAAATATAGACGCTTCACACACAACTTTCCACATTTTCCCCTCTTGAGTATAAATAAATTTTTGGCTGTAGCTATAAAAGGGAAATATGCGCCAATGTAAATACAAAAACTACTATTTAAAACGAGAATAGATGTTTTCAGCCGTTGGGCAGCTCGGAATTTCTCATCGCTACGTCTACACAGGTCTGGTCTAGACTCTAAAGAATGAAAAAAAAATGTGTGGGTGGCACTTTCTTTCGGCAAATCTGACTGCGTTCTCTGCACGGTTCGAAGTGGCCGATAATAGTACTCAAGGAAAGCTAGAATTCTGCTGATCTGATCTCTGTGAAAGTAAAGACTGCGTCACTTGGCGATACGGGGAGGAAGTAATGCGCCGCTTACTCCGCGTTAGACAAAGCCGCTGCCGAGGTCTGCTCGGTAGCGAACGCACTGCTGACGTGACGTCACGCGGCCCAGGGCCGCCCGTAACTAGTTTGGGGAAGGTCCGCCTGCACAAGCGCGCACGCTCCGGTCTGCGATCAAGCAAACAAAAACTTGTCTGCTAACCGTTTCGCCTTTCACTGCCCACTGCTAGCCGCGCTGATGAGACAATTCTTTGCAGCGATACTGTGGCATTCTTAAGAAAATAAACTGAAAGATGAGAGTACACTTTCTCCGTTTTCCTATGTTTTTTCCACTTCATCCTCCCTCCCTTTTACCATCCCTGGTATAGGAATATTATCAATGCGCTGGACATAATTTAACTACAAGGTTATTACCAATGTTTATCAAGTCGATAACCAAGTTTCTCCTACGTCGGCGCAGCATGTCCCTGTCAAGCTGTTCAGAAGCACTATTTATGCGGGCTCTCGCAGTTCTGATAGTTTTGTTGGTAGAGGAGGCGTCAACACTGAATCATTGAAATGAGCCAGTACAAAAAAGTCGCGTCGTGTTAGGTCGGGAGAGGGTGGAGGTAATGACATAAATTGCTGAGCATCGACCCCACCACGCCCGATCCATCGGTTTCTCAATTCCCTATTTAAGAATGCACGAACATCGTGATGGGAGTGGGATGCAGGACCATCCTGTGGGTAGGTGAAGTCCACACTGTCTATCTACAGTTGTAGCACGAGCCAATTTTCAGCGTGCCACATGCGTCCTGTAAGTCTTTTTTCAGGAGAAAAAGGGACCGTAAACTTCAAACCGTGAGACTGCACAAAACACACAAACTTTTGGAGAATCTCAAATGCGTTTGTTGCACAACAGCGTGGATTTTCTCAGTCTCCCAGATTCGCACACTATTCACTGTGCCATTCACAAAAAATGTTGCGTCGGCTCACAAATCGCATCCTCTTCCATAAGCTTTTACAACTTTGACGAACATTCAAAGCATCTTTGTCATCGGGAGTCAGAGCGCTCAGCAAACTGCAAGTGGTAAGGCTTCAGCTTCAGTCGTTTTCTTAAGGCCTTCCAAAAGGTCGGTTGTGGAATGTTTACCTCCCTGCTTGTTCTGTTCGTCGATTTCTGTGGGCTGCGTGCGAAACTCGCTCGCAACGCGGTCAACCATTTCTTCACTCACTGCAGGCCGAGCCGTTGTTTACCCTTGCATAGGCGTCCTGTTCCTTCAAAATGCGCACACCATCAACGAATGGAGTTGGCAGATCGTGGTAATCAATGTGAATGCATTTCAAGCATAACACTTTCTCAGCGCTTCTCGCCATCTTGCTCAATGCTGCGCTCTCGTGGCAGAAATAGGAAGCGCAGCTACAAAAATACAAAACTTCGCGTTTTTTGACACGAGTGTTGAGTTTTGTGACTGTATCAATTAATGTAGCTACACTGAATTTATGAAATGGCTTCGTCCACTTTTAATGACCTTGTATTTGATGTATTCCACGAGAGTGGTATAAAGAACATTCATAATGAAAACTATTTAATAGACCATTTAACTCATTTACTTATTTCAGTGTCACAGTTTATCCATAACGTAGTAAAATTGCCCTGGTTACGAAATAAGCAGTGATGATAAAGTGGTTATAATTTTATTCATTCTTGCATTTAACCTTACCTATCGACGTTAGGGCCTCTCGTGTGATCCCTGTCATACACTACCTTACTAAAAGTATCCTGAAACACTTGTGTAATGCGGAATTGACCACCAGATGTCAGCAGAGGTGGATCAGCCACTGTAAAGGGAGGCGGGGAGTATACAGCTGCCAGGAAAGAATGGGCGGACTAGTCATTGGACGTCACTTGAGAATAAATCCATTAGGACTTTTCAACCGTTGCAAAGTTGTCCAAGTCCTCATGTACTGGCGGACAGGGACCGCCGAGCACTGCGGAGGTAGCTTGAACAAAATCGCATGAAATCAGTGGACGGAATCCACTCGTGAATTCTGAAGTCCAGACTTTGACTGATGCGGGGAGTTAAAAGAACGTAGTACAATAGTATCGAGCAGTTCCTCATAAGCCACGTCGAGCAGTTCCTCAGAAGCCACAAACTTCTCTAGCCAGTAAGAGGCGTTTGTGGTGGGATGGTGTAAAGAGCGATGCCACTGGAGAGTGGATGATTGGAAACTAGTGATTTTGAGTGACGAATCACGCTATATCCTGTAGTAATACGATGTCAGGGTTTAGGTTTGACGAATACATGGAGAACGTCTTCTGCCATCATGTGTAATGCCAACAATGAAGCACGGAGGAGAAGGTGGTGGTCGTGGTGGTGGTGGTGGTGTTACGGTGTGGGGGCGTTTTTCGTGGTTAAGGCAAGGTTCCCTTAATGCGCGTAAGAAAACGCTAAATGCGGAAGGATATGAGCTAATTTTACAAGACTGTGTACTTCGTACGGTAGGTGAACAGTTTCAGGCCGATTGTTTGTATCAGCATTAAGATACACCCTGTCATAACAATCATCTGCGAAGCAATGTTTTGTGGACAATAACGTTCCTGAAATGAACTGGCGTATGTGACCTGAACACAACGGAACACCTCTGGGATGATTATAGTTGGAGTGACGAACGACGACGGTCGAGTTTAAGTTCGTTCTGCACCTCTTACGCCCAGCATTCTCCAGCAGCCAATGAGCGCTCGGTAGTGCTCTGCTCTGAAAGTCGTGGCCAGTGCGAGCATTAAATGCGATTGTAGCGAGTTATTTTGGTGAGTTTTATTCCATTTGATGCTAGCTGTCAAGGCTGACGACGGTAGTAAGCACAAAAAAATCTGCGTAAGAATGCGATAGACATAATTTGCTTCATACAAAAATTTTTCCAGAGCAAAGAATGTACATGCGCTTACAGCGACTGTGGTTTGGAACTGGAAAACAATGCAACATTGTCTGTGCCTCTGTTCACGCAAACCCACAGGGTTCGTGAATCGATTTCGCTCCAGACCCCAGAGTCCTACATGACTACCTCACATGGTTTCGGCCCAGGAAAAGCTGTCTTTCCTCCACTGACGTTAACACAATTATTGAAAGTTTCCTCAATAAAGTTCAAGCCGTCATAAAGACGAAAGGTGGATAAATCTCATTAACTTTCACTAATACGTGTCATACTTTTTATCAAATAGTTTATCTAACCAGGCATACTTAGAGATTCTATTTGTTGTTTATACTGCAACCGTAAACACAACTGGTTACATATAAGGACAACAATAATAATAATAATAATAATGCTAAATAATAACGATATAATAATGAACATCCATATTACAATATAGTCTGATCTACTAACCGTGAATTATGTACATACGCCATTATACACCATTACTATCAAATGGGAATAATGGTACAATAACCTATATAGTGTCAGAAAGATTAAGTCAGGAGAAGACCTAGAAACAATACAGTAATCTTAACAGGATGGAGGCGGGAGGAGAGAGAGAGAGAGAGAGAGAGAGAGAGAGAGAGAGAGAGAGAGAGAGAGAGAGGAGGGGGGACTTTTCAGCTTTCTTCTACATCTACATATATATTCCTCAAGCCACCATACGATGCGTGTGAGTTTGTGCCCTGTACCTCAGTCGTTCTCATTTCTAATCCACTCGGAAATGGAGGAAATTACGGTTCCCCAAACTTTCTCAACGACATTTCGCGAAAAGAACGTCTTCCCTTCATTCCTATGAGACACATACTGAACCGTTGTTGAGAAGAGGGACAACTCTGGGAGAAGCAGACAGGGCTGACAACAAGCGAACCTTTAATGCAACTTGGTTAAAGTTAGGACGCCGGTTACTGGGGAGATGAGGAGAAATACACAAATCAAAAAAGTTGTGCGTCACCCGAAACTCGGGAAGATAGACGTTGACTGTGGATATTGTATTACAGACACAGTCCCTTTGACTGTTGAGAGATGTCACTAAACCCACCCAAAGATGTAAACAACGATGCATGAGCAGCGCCTATTAGACGGAGAGGGTCCGACAGCCGATCAGTTCCCGTCATCCCATCAAGGAGGTGGTGCACGGCTCGGGTTGGCTGTAGTGCCTAGACGGTCAATACCGCGGTTCGATCGCGTCCACATGGTTACTTTGTGCCAGGAAAGGCTCTCAACAAGGGATGTGCCAAGGCATCTCGGAGTGAACCAAAGCGATGTTGTTCGGACATGGAGGAGATACAGAGAGACAGGAACTGTCGATGGACATGCCTCTCTCAGGCCGCCCACGGGCTACTACTGCAGTGAATGCCAACTACCTACGGGTTATGGCTCGGAAGAACCCTGACTTCATGTGTTCCTTCAGAACTCGATGTTAGGTGTCTGACAAGTTCCCAAACAACAGATCTCATTTTCAATACATTCATTATTTTCAGTTTCCTTTCAGAGCCTTAGCTCTGCTGCGCTAACACATGGTATCATGCAACACAAATTTGTCTATGGCGACCAAACCTACACTCGAGAGCAGAGGTCGTAGAACTGCGGCCCGAATCAGGTATTCGTGGGGGCCTTCGTTATCAGCCCTATTTTCTAATAATATGCATCAAGTAATTAACAGCCGAATCCAAAAACGTCAACTAACCCTATAAGAGCCTCTTAAGAGTACTTTTCTTGTTCAATAACAAGCAAAAGTACTTGCAGAGACAGTAATACATTAAGATGTGCTTAATTTTAATTGACTTTAGTGAATTCGGCCGTGAGCTAAATAAAGTTTACCGTAGGCAGAGCGATATGCGGCGCAGCCACTGCAGGGTTAATAGAAGTGAGAGGGAGAATATTTTATTGTTTGTCTTCCAATGCTAACAACTCACGAGCCTGTGCAATTAGCACTGATCAGCTGCTGCGGTATAACAGTCAAACTGAAGTAACGGATTCGTGAATGCTCTTTACAGAGACTATCGTCTTCAAATGTGTAGACGTTTGTAGCAAGTAATATGCAATAAAATTAACTCAATGCAATGAGTAAAAGAAAAATGTTATTCGAAGCATTTGTTATCGTGTATCAAATTGCAATTACTGTTAATAATGTAATATACTAATTAATAGAAAGATCGGTAGGGGAAGGTGTGGTAAAGTGACCGGGAAAGCTGCCACTGCATAATTTGTTTTTTGAACAGCACTGCTTCCTGCCGAGAAATGTTCTGACCGGTTCTAATATACATCGTGATTGATATCTGTGAGACTGGCACAGAAAGCTTGTTCCGTTATTTTTCAGTAAAAACATTTTTTGTGTCGTCTGATATAGGATGAGTCATTTACATTATACATGTTACCTCACATGCATGCAGAGTAATAATTTTTTACAATATCAGTCTTTAAACAACGTATTTTGGTCTACAAATGTAGTTCGTTGTTATTTACTTCAGTTTGATAGTTTCTACTGTGAATCACTAATGCCAACATGACGTACGATGGGGAAAAGTGGCCAAATTACTCGTCGGGAAAAGTGACAATGATAGTCACCCCAACAAGAGTTAGTTAATTCACAAAAGACACACGGATAATACGACACATAAAGCTGACTTCTAAACCCTTTTACATACAAAGCTATCACCGCCTTTCTATCTCTTTGAGATAATTTTGAATTAATAAAGTTATATTATTTGAAACTTTCTCTGTTCTATTTCGGCTAATACGTAAATTATATTGAAAACGGTTGCTGACGGCGCTCGGTATTCTTTCAGAAACTAAAGCTTGAAGACGACTACAAATGTGCCCAGAAATTAGAAAACAAACACGAGACCTTATTGCGATGGAACTGGCCACAGTACCTGCTTAAGGTACGAAAAATTGGACACTATGTAAGCCTTCAGAAAAATGCATGTAGTTCCAATACATTATGTTCTTTTTCACTTAAAAATATTTAGTTCGATACCTTACAAAATTTAGATTCGAAGTGTTGGTAAGCTTTCAGCAAACCATGGTTTGGAGGAAACTAAGTTTCTATTTGACGGCCACTTTAATACCACAAACCTATGCGGCCCCAGCCGTTGCCATAATGTGTCAGTATTGGCTTTTCAGCAATAAAGTTTGTACGACCAATGGGTCTGTTTACCCAATACCAAACATTTGCAGCCCATGAAAGTGTAAGCAACTTGCATCTACTGTTGCTTGCGTCAGTCTGCGGGCAGTTTTCTGATACGAAGACACAAATCTAGAAACAAATTCAGCCGATGGTCTTCGCCTCAACTTTAAACTCTTACTGGAAGCAAGGAACCAACAACCGCTGCCTATGAGATTTCGACTCGCCCATAGTCTTCGGGATTTCGCGGAGGACTCGCCCTGGCGCGGCACCGTCTCCACGATGTCACTGGGGCTACCTGTCAATAGTAGCAGACTGCGTGTGCCCTAGGCTGCGATATCTTTCATGCGCCCCTAGTTACCTCTGATAAGGAAGGTATGGTCGGCAAAAGAACTCCTTCCCGTTATTCATCTCCTCGTCTTTATATAATTACTGACGCAATACCTGAGGACTTGCTTCTGAGAGTACAGTAGCGCTCTTCAGCTTGATAGTGGCTGTGCGGTGCTTTGGAACTCCCTTATCAGACACCTGGGCGCCCACGTTCCCGCGGCGTGAAAACACTCGACCGCGTTGCTAAGTGCGGTTCCCTGACCTGCCTCAAGCCGCACGTGGCGCCCAGCCCTCCACCGTAGACACAAGATAGCACTGGGACGCAAAGTCACCGACCACCATTTCTGCAACCAGTTCTTTGTCTTATCTACCGTCTGCACCGGATTCACGGGCACCGATGCCAGTTTAATTATCCACATTTCGGCCAAGGTTTGTCAAATCTACGGCCGGTGAAAATGAAATGAAATGTCGTGTGGCTAGGGCCTCCCGTCGGGTAGACTTTGAAGTCAAGGTATCTACATACCTTTATTTATCTTGTTTGCAGCCGTAGCATCTATATTAGGAAATAAATGGTGCCGCTTCACCTATCTCCTTCCCTTCTGCAGAATAACATTTACACGTTGCGCACGGGAAAGCGATTGTTTGTACTCATTGATGTCTTTGCCTGGTGTGCACCTAAGCCAAAGCAATATAACCTTCAATTTTTTTCTAAGAATATGTTATCGCAATTTTGAAGAGCGCGCGCGTGTGTGTGTGTGTGTGTGTGTGTGTGTGTGTGTGTGTGTGTGTGTGTGTGTGTGTGTGTGTGTGTGAAGCTGTTATTTATAATTTTGCAATACTAATAGAAATTTTCCAAGTTGCATCCGCATTGCAAATACCACTTCTCAGTTTTTTCTACGCCAACGTACCTGTTTCTGACTTTCACATGCAGCATTTCAACCTGTTTTATGTAACGGAAGAACCCTTCTGGGGTTTCCGGCTGCCTTGTGCTAATCTTTCTTATTTGACGCCACTTGGGCGACTTGTGCGTTTTTTGTGGTGGAGATGGGATGAAATAATTAGGACAAAACAAATACCCAATCCCCGAGCGAAAAAATCTTCGACCCGATCAAGAATGGAACACTGGACTCCGCGATCTAGGGGCAGCGACGCTAACTACACTACTGGCCATTAAAATTGCTACACCACGAAGATGACGTGCTACAGACGTGAAATTTAACCGACAGGAAGGAGATGCTGTATTATGCAAATGATTAGCTTTTCAGAGCATTCACACAAGGTTGGCGTCGGTGGCGACACCTACAACGTGCCTGGTGAAACGTTGTGATGCATCGTGTAAGGAGGAGAAATGCGTACCAACACGTTTCCGACTTTGATAAAGGTCAAATTGTAGCCTATCGCTATTGCCATTTATCGTATCGCGACATTGCTGCCCGCGTTGGTCGAGATCCAATGACTGTTAGCAGAATATGGAATCGGTGGATTCAGGAGGGTAATACGGAACGCCGTGCTGGATCCCAACGGCCTCGTATCACTAGCAGTCGAGATGACAGGCATCTTATCCGCATGGCTGTAACGGATCGTGCAGCCACGTCTCGATCCCTGAGTCAACAGATGGGGACGTTTGCAAGACAACAACCATCTGCACGAACAGTTCTACGTTTGCAGCAGCATGGACTATCAGATCGGAGACCATGGCTGCGGTTCCCTTGACGCTGCATCACAGACAGGAGCGCCTGCGATGGTGTACTCAACGACGAACCTGGGTGCACGAATGGCAATACGCCATTTTTTCGGATGAATCCAGGTTCTGTTTACAGCATCCTGATGGTCGCATCCGTGTTTGGCGACATCGCGGTGAACGCACATTGGAAGCGTGTATTCGTCATCGCCATACTGGCGTATCACCCAGCGTGATATGTGTGGGGTGCCATTGGTTACACGTCTCGGTCACCTCCTGTTCGCACTGACGGCACTTTGAACAGTGGACGTTACATTTCAGATGTGTTACGCGCGACCGCATGTTGCAGGTCCTGTACGGGCCTTTCTGGATACAGAAAATGTTCAACTGCTGCCCTGGCCAGCACATTCTGCAGATCTCTCACCAACTGAGAACGTCTGGTCAATGGTGGCCGAGCAACTGGCTCGTCACAATACGCGAGTCACTACTCTTGATGAACTGTGGTATCGTGTTGAAGCTGCATGGGCAGCTGTACCTGTACACGCCATCCAAGCTCTGACTGAATGCCCAGGCGTATCAAGGCCGTTATTACGGCTAGAGGTGGTTGTTCTGGGTACTGATTTCTCAGGATCTATACACCCAAATTGCGTGAAAATGTAATCACATGTCAGTTCTAGTATATTTGTCCAATGAATACTCGTTTATCATCTGCATGTCTTCTTGGTGTAGCAATTTTAATGGCCAGTAGTGTACTAAACCACGAGTCGTGGACATGTCACCTGATATTTAGATGAAATGCAGCTAAAAGTATTACCCTTGATATGTAAACCACTGACGTGAACTTTACTGAAAATTTGTGGTTAACTGCCAAGCAAGAATTGATACGGAAGAAAGAGCTGGAAATTTGGCAGAATGGTAATGGAATAAACCATGCGAAAAGGTCATGTAAACCGCGCCAGACCGTAAGTTTGATAAAAAAAAAGTACGAAGATCTGCAGACAAAAATACCGAACACTTCAATGCAACACCTGTTCAAACGTAGATTTGCCATAAACGTATAATTTGCAAACAATATTCTATTCTATTCCAAAATTAGCCTAGGGTGCTATTTCTTTCGGCTATGAACGGCAGAGATGATTGTTCATGGTAAATGCCGGGTAACCGCCGCTGAAATGGTCACCACACACGGACACACGGTGCGACGAGAGCGCTCGACGATGCAACTTACGGCCCCCAGGCGGGTTGTTTGGCATTTGGCAGCGGCCTGCGATCTCGAGGTCGTCCTTGCCGCAGGACGCGTCTCCCGCATAAGCAGGTCAAAGCCGCATACGACTACAGCTTCACGCTGTATTCGCTAAATGGTAACTTAGTGGCTCAGTAGGGGCAGCCACGAAATTTTCTTTTCTTTTCTTTTGAAGCTGGGAACATATCAGCGAAGTTTAAGGTCCTGCGACAGTTTGGAGCACAGCATTACTTTCAAGTGACACGTCGACAGTGAAGTAACCCAGAAAGAAAGTCTACAGCCAAGGTGGGATGTCAACGGAGACGCATTTGGAGTGGGTGACAAAAACAAAAAGCAAGATCATATATAAAAACTGTAAAAGTATCGACTAAATTTCGTATTTTCGAGACACATACCCGTTACAAAATGTTCGTTACTCGTTACTTTCTTTACTGAAGGTCATTACAGATTTAGCGACCATATAACTTTTTTTATTTGTCAAGCTGTGCATATAGCCGTGTTCGTGACCGCGGCTACAGTGTGATCTCTTTCGTGAACCGGTTACTTCTTCTACATACTGACGCACAGTCCCTATGGCTGTTAAATTTATTTAAAAAAACCAAAAATTCACTATATTTAAATACGAAAATTTAAGTAACGTACAACATGTTACATAGCCTTACACAAATTAAAAGGAACCGTATTATTTACGGAAGGCAACTACTTACTGTCAAAAGAATTTTTGAATACAGTGTTTTAACTTTCCTTGAAATATAAGGAACACAGTAAAACATTTACACTTCTAGAAAAGAAGCTGTAACTTTGTCTAGAATCTTATTGACCATAAAGTACAATTTAGTTTAAACGCAGATATTCATAAATCTTCACTAATTTCTCGAGTCTGTTTTCTTCCGAATTATTTCTAATTTTTTACCACACAAGCCCGTTGGTGGAGCAGATTCTCTCAATGGATGCAGTGCTGGCAGGGCAAGAAATGAGGCACTAACGAAGTAGTTGTATGAATGGATTAGCGTTTCGAATAAATTAATCATAGGAATTTAAACCGAACTATTGGCAATTGTAACGGTTGAAGTGGCAAGAGTTGGACTAGTTGTCAGATCAAATCAATTCCAAATTGAATCGTCACGCCACAGCCTCACATAGGTCGCTATCAGCAGGGACAGCCATTCTGCATAGGGCGGTCGGTCTCTGCAGTGTCACGGGACGACGACACACGGTGTTAAACGGCCACTTGCCTTAATCCTGTTAACAATCCTGGTTTAACGCTATGGACTATCGAAAAGTCGGTGATTTGCCTTACGGTGGAAACGGTAGAATACGAGAAGGAACTGGAGGAACAGAAATAGTCCCGACTCCGCCCGAGTCGGACGCGAACTGCAAGCTGGGAAATAAAACGGCGAGTGACAAAATGTACCTGGTATTCTGCGTAATTAATTGACGCGGTCCGCCGAGAGTAAGATGAACAAAAACGGTCGACTCAGGGACTTTGACCACAGTAGGGCATGACGTGTACTGGTCTCATCATTACAGATGATGGAAGTTATCATCGCGGAACCGCAAGCGCAGCTCAAATTACCCTGTTCGCTGGTGCTAAAGAGGGCCAAGGCTGACAGTCCATCCAGACGTAAAGGCTTATATCTCCCGACTTTGGACTGGATTAGAAATACGGAGTCCGACTGCGTAAAATTTGCGGAGTTTTTCAAAATTTCACTGTTGACGATTATAGTTAAGGAAGCTGGACACAAATCAGCTGCACTATAAGGATATGCTTGACGGCTAAATCACGGTACCAGACCGTGCCACAAGGGTGCGAAAATTTATTTAACCAAAAAGAACACTCGATAGTGTGTACACCCTTCAATTTTACAAAACCAAGTGACACTTTTCCTTTGCTTGAACCAGGAGCTAATGATAATAGTTTTACATCTCTGGAGTTCATTTTGAAGTAAGTGAAGGCAGATTTCATGACAGTGTGATCGATCTAAGACATTGAGCTGCTAATCCTTTGGACTCGCATTCTAGAAAAGATGAGTTCAATTTCCAGAGCTGTTAATCTGTTGTCAATGGTTCGCGGTTTCCACATAAGTTCACACGAATCTGGGACAGTTTCTTCAAAGAGTTCATGGGTATTCCCTTATCCATAGCTCTATCCCTAATGACATCAACGAGACGAAAGACCAACACGCCTTCCTACACGCACGAGTTCCTTCTACAAGCAGTGACAGAAAGAGTCTCACACAGGGACATGCCTATTATTTGCGTTCGGATAATTTTTTTTCTCTGATGACCGTGGGGAAACTAAGTGCATGCAAGACGGTGTGTGTGTACCAGGATCCAATTACAATAGTTTCGAAACCAAATGTCACTGACTAGGTGACACACTAGTGTTTGGTACCGATTGGCACACACATATCACGTCACCGGTGGTCACATGACCACCTGGTACTAGTTCTATGTCTTCTACGAACTGTCTTTCAAGGGAGAAATTAATATTTTTGTCTGGTGAGCTTATTTAACCAGTGGTTACACTCGTAAAGTGAGGGTGGTTATAATTAAAATGCAGCTAGTCACGGAGGTCCAATGTGGGCTGTCATCATCGTATGGCAACAAATCTTGATAGATATGCCGACCCGTTAATGCGGGTCGATTTACTCTGGAAAAATTTGGTTCCGATTTTGGCTAAAAGCTGCAAATCTAGCGCAGTACACTAGTCTCTTTTATGACCGTATGATATCCACGCTGTCATCTGAAAAGCCATAGCGTCAGTGAACAATATGGCTGTGGAGAAGAGAGACCGTGCGCGGTTAGTGCAAGTTTTCTATATGAACGGCAGCTATTACGGTGCCGCATTGAGAAAGTATTGCCGACTGAAAGGTCTGATGAGAGAGCCCGATGTCATGAAATGGTTTGAAGAAGAAGAAGATGGTTGGTTGGTTGGTTGGTTGTTTGGGGGAAGAGACCAAACAGCGAGGTTATCGGTCTCATAGTATTAGGGAAGGAAGTCGGCCGTGCCCTTTCAAAGGAACCCTCCCGGCGAAGAAGAAGAAGAAGAAGAAAATGATGATGATGAAATTCGATAACTCGGATTAGTGTGGTGTGGCACCTGGAAGAGGAAGCCGTCCTATGCCGGTGGAAGTTATCTGACCATGCAGCACGTGCGCCAGGGTATGGGAAGTTCTGCGGTTTATATTACACTAATACCTCAACACGATCCAGTTGGTGCAGCAACTGAAACCGAATGATCCTCAGCAACGTTCTCAATTTCATCTTCAGTTTCTGGCACGGATCGATATCCTATGGAATGTTTAAGCACATTTTACACTACAGGGAGCAGTGAGTTCACAGAATTTCCGAATTTGGGATACTGTTAAATCCTGGTTTGTGCACGAAGAGACACTACACTCGCTACATGTGACTGTGTGGTCTCGATTTACAAGCACCATTATTCTTGGTCCGTTCTTCTTTGAAGAGAATACGCCCAGGGGACCTGGCAGATGTACCGTGATGTCTGCACTTATCGAGACCACCTTGTACAGCATGATATTCCTGCTTTGAGCGTAACTATGTGGAAACCACTGTGTTCATGCAAGATCTCATTTTGCTCGTCGAATGAAAGATCTGCATAACGCAACCTTCCACGAGGTTTTCCAGGTGCACGGCTTGTAAATTCACCAGATCTGAATCCGTGTGACTTTTCGCTCAGGGGATATCTAAAACAACGCGTTGTCCTGGGACACGTTCGGTCTCTACCCGATCTGAAGCCCAGTATACAGGTTCAAATGGTTCAAATGGCTCTGAGCACTATGGAACTTAACATCTGTGGTCATCAGTCCCCTAGAACTTAGAACTACTTAAACCTAACTAACCTAAGGACATCACACACATCCATGCTCGAGGCAGGATTCGAACCTGCGACCGTAGCGGTCACGCGGTTCCAGACTGAAGCGCCCAGTATACAGGAACTCGTTGCTCAGATTCCACCGGAACTGCTGCGAGCAACTGTTGTTCACGTCGTTTTACGGATGCAGCATCTCGTTGACGTCTCCGGTTCTCATACTGAACACAACTGTGTAGGTGGCGGTTAATAATAAAAATCAACATTATTTCTTACATGTTTGACCTTTTCTGCCCATGTTCTGTTCCTAATCCATAACGTATGGAAACATTTCTATTCGCCTTCTTTGCGCCAGGTTTCCACCTGGTGGCCAAAATTGGAACCATTTTTTTTTTCCAGAGTGAATCTGTTCCACAGTAATGCATTAGCGTACCTACCAAGTTTCGCTGCCATACGACAATTACAGCTCACAACTGACCTCCGGCAGTAGCTGCACTTTAATTATAGCCACTCTGTATCTACAAACACATCTTCATGACTGTTGTGAAAAATACGCTACTAGTGTGACCTGCCTTCCATCCGGCGGAGACGCTACCAATGCGTGAGAGTTACAGAAAACGTCTACGATGCACTCGGTTCTTACAGCGCGATATATCGGCTATGTTGTGCGACTGCACTGATGGCCACGCTGTGGTATGCGGCAGTGACAGAAGTCAGGCACTTAGTTTCACTTTTTTCGGACTCGGGAGTAAAAGATGCAGTAGTAAATATGCCTGACGAAGGGTTAATTGAGATACTGGTTTCAAGCCTGGAAAAATCATGGTATCCGGCCCTTGCTTTGACAGCCGTTCAAAGATACCACTAGAGAGCATCACTATCTCCGCATGTTTCGACACTGCAAACAGTTTCTTCCTTGGCCAGTCACAAGAAGTGACTATAAGAGAAGCCCTGAACCCTCCTCGACTTACAGTTCGGGATATGAACAGTTCTTTTATTGATATCCATTTGTTAAATAGCTGATGACCGAGTATTACGGTCTAGAATGCATGACCACATTAAGAAAGTAAATATACACGAAAGCGCGTTTTGCATGCCGCGTTTCGCCTTTTTAAAATGGCATTTTAATGGATGTTCCGGAATATTACATGATTTTTTGTTTTTAGATTTAAAACAGGTCTTGGAAATATTTTATAACAAAATGAAAAGGTATTTGCAGTACAAAGTCTAATTCAGGGACGCCCAAGATTTTAGCTTACATGGGCCACACTGTAAGAACAGTATTATCGGGCTGCACATAATGCAGGGTGTATCAAAAAGAATCATCCGATTTTTAAAAACTCGTAACTATTACATTATTTGAGATGTGTGTGTGAACAACTTACTGTTGGAAAGAGCAAACTCTCGAGTTTTACATGGTTCGCACTAGGTAGCAGCAGCGTGCGCCCAGTTCAGTTCTAGTAAAAATGGTGTCGGGGAAACACAAAGCGTTTTGTGGTCTACGTTTTTTGAAGTGCGGGTCAGTAAAATTGTTCACTGTGCCTTTCGTATTAGCTATGGTGTGCTCCTACAGCACAGAGCATTAGACTATGGCATGAACAAAATTCGAGAAACAAGTTGTTTGTGTAAAGGCGAAACGCCAGGCCGTCCCCGAGTGTCTGACAGACGTCCTGAACGCATCCGCCATAGTTTCACAAGGAGTCCGCAGAAATCCGTTCGCTGTGCAGCTCGACAGCTCCACATACCCCCTATGTCCGCCTGGCATGTGTTGCATCGACGTTTAAACATGAAGCCATACAAAATTCGGCTACTGCAAGATATTCGTGAAGGTGACAAACAACAACGTGTGGAGTTTTCTAATTTCGTTCTTGGCAAGATGAAAGATGACAGTTTCGTTCCACGCTTAGTGTTTAATGACGAGGCTGCATTTCATTTAAATGAAAGGTGAACCGTCATGATGTGAGACTATGAAGTACGGAACAACCATATGAAGTTTTACAACATGAGAGGCACTCTCCAAAATTTAATGTGTTTTCTGCAGTTTCGCGAAAAAATGTGTAAGGTCCATTTTTCTTTGCATAGAACACTGTTACAGGAGAACTTCTTTTTCCCACAGTTGGAGACTGATTCGAACGACTTCATTTACTAACAGGACGGGCACTGCCACTCTGACACCTGAAAGTGCGTGAATTTTTAAATCAAAGGATTACTGAACGATGGATCGGTCGCACTGGACCTAATGATTCAGCCTTACATTACTGGCCTCCGAGGTCATCAGACCTGACTGTATACGATTATTTCTTGTGGTGGTTTATAAAAGACTCTTTATGTGCCTCCGTTACCAATAACAATGAATGAAACGAGACATCGCGTAACACCAGCTGTGGAAACTGTCTAACTCGAGACATGCTCGCTGCAGTGTTGGAACAATCTGAATACTGCATTGACATTTGCCGTGCATCTCAAGGGATGAGAGCATGTTGAGCACCTATGAAAAAGTTTGATAAAAGCTTTTTGAGTTTCCCGTTCATCAAAAAACAAAATTCGTTGTATATGTTTATTAGTTTCATAAATATAGGTGCGCCAAATCGGGTGATTCTTTTCGATACACTCTATACTTAACACTCCTAACAATAACCTCTGGAAAAATAGAAAGGAAGAGAGAGAGAGAGAGAATAGCATCGTGTGGAGGGAGTTTCACACTGAAAATTGTCAATTTACCATAATTTTACATAAACTGAGTATTACGCAATATAGTTCCTGGTCGACAGGACGTGCAAAATGGCTAAGCAGGGAAGGCTAGAGGACAAATGTAAGGATGTAGAGGCTTATCTCACGAGGGGTAAGATAGATAGATACTGCCTACAGGAAAATTAAAGAGACCTTTGGAGGAAAGAGAACCACTTGCATGAATATCAAGAGCTCAGATGGAAACCCAGTTCTCAGCAAAGAAGGGAAAGAAGAAAGGTGGAAGGAGTATGTACAGGGCCTATACAGGGGCGATGTTCTTGAGGATAATATTATGGAAATGGAAGAGAAGGTAACTGAAGATGAAATTGGAGATATGATACTGCGTGAAGAGTTTGACAGAGCACTGAAAGACCGAAGTCGAAACAAGGCCCCAGGAGTAGACAACATTCCATTAGAACTACTGACGGCCTTGGGAGAGCCAGTCCTGACAAAACTACCACCTGGTGAGCAAGATGTATGAAACAGGAGAAATACCCTCAGACTTCAAGAAGAATATAATAATCCCAATCCCAAAGTAAGCAGGTGTTGACAGATGTGAAAATTACCGAACAATCAGTTTAATAAGTCACAGTTGCAAAATACTAACGCGAATTCTTTACAGACCAATGAGAAAACTGGTAGAAGCCGACCGCGGGAAAGATCAGTTTGGATTCCGTAGAAATGTTGGAACACGTGAGGCAATACTGACCCTACGACTTACCTTAGAAGACAGATTAAGGAAAGGCAAACCTACGTTTCTAGCATTAGTAGACTTAGAGAAAGCTTTTGACAATGTTGACTGGAGCACTCTCTTTCAAATTCTGAAGGTGGCAGGGGTAAAATACAGGGAGCGAAAGGCTATTTACAATTTGTACAGAAACCAGATGGCAGTTATACGAGTCGAGGGACATTAAAGGGAAGCAGTGGTTGGGAAGGGAGTGAGACAGGGTTGTAGCCTCTCTCCGATGTTATTCAATCTGTATATTGAGCAAGCAGTAAAGGAAACAAAAGCAAAGTTCAGAGTAGGTATTAAAATCTATGGAGAAGAAATAAAAACTTTGAGGTTCGCCTATGACACTGTAATTCTGTCAAGAGACAGCAAAGGACCTGGAAGAACAGCTGAATGGAATGGACAGTGTCTTGAAAGGAGGATATAAGATGGAACATTAACAAAAGCAAAAGGAGGATAATGGAATGTCGTCGAATTAAGTCGGGTGACGCTGAGGGAATTAGATTAGGAAATGACACAGTTAAAATAGTAAAGGAGTTTTGCTATTTGGGAAGCAAAATAACTGATGATGGTCGAAGTAGAGAGGATATAAAATGTAGACTGGCAACGGCAAGGAAAGCGTTTCAGAAGAAGGGAAAATTGTTAACATCGAGTATTGATTTAAGTGTCAGGAAGTCGTTTCTGAAAGTATTTGTATGTAGTGTAGCCATGTATGGAAGTGAAACATGGACGATAAATAGTTTAGACAGGAAGAGAATAGAAGCTTTCGAAATGTGGTACTACAGAAGAATGCTGAAGATTAGATGGGTACATCACATAACTAATGAGGAGGTATTGAATAGAATTGGCGAGAAGAGGAGTTTGTGGTACAACTTGACCAGAAGAAGGGATCGGTTGGTAGGACATGTTCTGAGGCATCAAAGGATCACCAATTTAGTACTGGAGGGCAGCGTGAAGGGTAAAAATCGTAGAGGGGACCCAAGAGATGAATACACTATGCAGATTCAGAAGGATGTAGGCTGCAGTAGGTACTGGAAGATGAAGAAGCTTGCACAGGATAGAGTAACATCAAACCAGTTTCAGGACAACAACAACAACAACAGTTACTGGTCGTGTGATAGATGCTCACTTCTTGGACAGCACTGATGCTCTGGGTCGTGGGTTGGACACCAGTGCTCAAATTCATTATTTAAAAATCGTGCCGTTTTCCCTCATGTGGAAAACCAGTTGAAAGTTCGCGCATGTTCTTTAGTGACTGCAATTTTGTAACAAAGTTTCAACCGCAATTTTCTCTTTTCCTGCTGAATGCGCGTAAGTGGTTTCTTTTTTATCTTAGCAGGAGAGCCATTGTATCTGTGATTTCTTGCAGCGATGTCTGTCCCATTCAATAGGTCATTTAATAGTAGTTTATTAATTGCCTCTGCTTTGTATACGCGATAGTTTTCATGTAAAGTTAGCATTTTTCTTACTATTTTCACGTATTTTTCTCTCTTGTTGTTAGCTTGCGATTAATTTCTCTTAAACGTTCTGCAAGCGGAGACTTTCAGCCGTTTTCCCAATATGGGTCACCAAGGATGAGGTCCCACAGAAAGGTTGGTTCCTTGCGACGGAACCACAAGTAAGCACAACCGCTGCCTGACGCAACGACGTAGAGGTCGGCGTAGACACGCCTTCAAGAGTTTCCATACGTCACCACTGGAGAATGCTTGCTCACGTCAGAGTGGAGTGTTTGTGTTGCAGTATCAACATGGGCTCCTATATGTGGACCAACCACTGTGCCGACGAGTGTAATTTCGTCCAGCACAACACGAAATGCTTCATGATTTTCCAGAAATGAAATAGTCTTGTACTGTAAACACAGTTTGATTTTACTAGAAAATATTTCCGCGAACTGCTTTAAATCTAAATATCAATACGACAAAACGAAAAACCTATGTAATATTCCAGGATACGCACTGATAGTAAGTTCCTAATAAAGTGAAACACGTCTGAATGTATACGTAAATAAAAATCGTGCAGAACATAAGAAGCCTTTTTTTGTAAAATATTGCAGTTTATATTTTCAGTGGTGCGAAAAATATCCCCAAAAGAAAAATTTTAAAAATCTGAAAAATAAAGGATTTCGCCCGATATTTATGAACCAATTATCTGACAACGACATGGAGCATCGAGTTGCAGCATGTTGTGCTTTGTTGGCTCTACTTCCTGTCAAATGTGTGATGTACCACAGAAAGGATGTGTTTTTGTGGGGTAAGGAAAAATCCCCATTATGTGCAAGTGTTGGAAATAAAGTTTTATAATACGGGCCGACATTTCATCACAATACCTGTAAGGACCATGTGTTTTCTTTCTTTTTATGGAGGGGGTGGGGACGTGAATGTAAATTCTTATTTATTTAGACACGTTGACAACGTTGGTTAATACTTCAGCTCGAAGACAAGGGAATCACGAATGTTAAGAGCACATGTTCTCTGTGTAAAGATATGAAGACAAATGAGGGTAAGAAACCAAACGAAATGCAATCTCTCAAACGAACCACCGAAGACCACTGGTCCATTACAACAAAATACTCAGAAAATATCTCTGAAAAACCTCAGAAATTTTGTCGATGGAGTTCGGGCTCACCCTGTGTAGTGTTTTGACCAAGGAGTATACGAGGTTCTAGGCGCTACAGTCTAGAGCCGCGCGACCGCTACGTCGCAGGTTCGAATCCTGCCTCGGGCATGGATGTGTATGATGTTCTTAGGTTAGTTAGGTGTAAGTAGTTGTAAGTTCTAGGGGACTGATGACCTCAGCAGTTAAGTCCCATAGTGCTCAGAACCATTTGAGTATACGATGACGTCTATTTCTGGGTGTGAGGATCTGTAGCTGCATGCGTCGAGGTGCGTCTCTCGGGTTCACATGGGCAGACGGAAGTGTTCACTCGAAAGGTGGACGGAAAGTATACTGCCGAACAGCTGTTAGGGTTCGAAGGCTGCACGCCCGAATCTAAAAAATGCAGTGGTGTTGGAGAGGCACTTCCGACTGGGACACTTGCGGGTACTTCGATGTTCAAACTGGCATTACCCCAGTTTCAGAAGATATCTTCCGCAGCGATCCAGGGAACTGCGCGTCCTGGAACCGAAAAAAACAGGACCGGATAGCTAGTAGAACGGGTTCTTCCAGCTTTGTTTAGGCAGCTGAATGGTCTGGCTGAGCCGAGCTACGAGACTTGCGAGTTGCCTGGAGTGGCGCACCCGCAATGACGGACGGCGGCTTCCTGTGCTTGCGGCAGCGATGGGCGATACCGTCAGGCTTGCAGGGGGAGAGGAGAGGGGGTACGACAGCGCCAGCAGACACGCGGCTACCCAGAACCTCGCTGCGTGCGCCTCCTCACACAGCAGCTTGACTCACTCCTCACTGGGAAATTACAGACCGGCCGCAACAAACGTGCAACCAATCCGCATGGCACTATGCAAATGTGAAATGTGTGGTTCCTGTTGTTCCCGTCATGAACAGGGTTGTGCTCTACCAAAATTACGGTTTGTTAGATTTAATACTATACATTACTGACGAAGTAAATGGTAAGGTTACAGGTAACTCTGGTAGGGAAAGAAAGATAAATGAGTGTGTGTGAGAAACTGGGAGCCGACAAGTTCTCCAAGTTTTTTGTTTGTTTTGCACGTAACTGAAACCGCACATCGTTCAGTGCGAGCAGTCCGAAGTGTATCCTTACAAAATACAAATTGCAGTTTATAAGTAACCCATGTTAGATGGCCGCACAACTTCGGGACTTTTATGTAACCAAAGCAAATATTTTTGGTGCATGCACAGTTTACGCGTAAAAACATATAAAAGTCTATTCAATTATTGCTGTTATTTTGTACTGAATAGAACATTGTTAATCATGATCCAAGCCAGAAGTTTCTTGTTATTACTGGCGAGTGCAAAAGCTGTTTATGAATAAGAGAAACATGTTTTGTATAACCCGATCGATGTGCAACACACCTAACGTACTGGTAACGAGTTTGCGATCTTAAGTGAGCAATGCTACTAGGAAAATTACCGTAGTATACACTTTTGATACTCTACGGTGGCCTACGGTAGTTTTTCAACTCTAGTCATGAATGCTAAGGTTCGTTTAGTGCAGCTCCCAATTTCTATAGTTTTCCAGTTATCTCTTCGGTTCATCATAACTACTACATCCCAAATCACCAACAAGCTTTGCATATCGTCAAAGCCACAGTGGTCCCCTACTCAGCGAATCGGTGTAGGGGAGGAGACGCAAGAATCCTGCATCGCTGCTTTTGGCAAGGTCCTTTTCTGTTTAACAGCACTGAGGGGGTCGCCAAGCTTAACGTCCCTATCCGACACCAACAGTGTCCCATGTTCTCGTTTCATCAGACGCTGTGGAGAGGTCTGGAATTTAATCGAGGAGATTTGCGCGAAGAATGGTGATTCAGGAACTTTACGCCACCACATCTCCACCCCTTACGGACCAAATATTGGCAGGGAAATACTCGTCCATCACCAGGATTCGAATCGACTTACCTCCGAGTCGAACGCTACCATACAAACGTGCGTTAGTGACCTCGGCTACGAAGATAGGCCTCGCATACTGACACTAATTGATTACCCAGCGTTTTCCGGCTATTTATTCAAATATTATACAAGGGTAAAATACACTCCGCAACAAACTTAAAGGATAACTTTTTCAAAACCCCGCAATGGTCCCCGATTGTGACTCTTAAGATAGAAAGTTGGCTCAGAGGTGCCTACAACCTTTCTCTGTAATGGTGCAAAATCGTGGCGCCCTGCGATGTTACCCTCGGATTCTGCGACTCTTCAGACTGCAAGGTGTCGACTCACGCGAAAAAGAGGCCACAGCTCAGAAGTTCACCTGAGATGTAAGACGGGTTAATGATGTCACATTGGCACCAAATTTTACAGCAAGTCTGCCCAGCCGTGGACGTGTAATTCTATGGCAAGGTCGTCATACGACCGTCTTACCCACACTTCGCCCTTTCTTTCGACACCTCTGCGATGGAGGTGGGAACCGCGATACCAGCGTTGAAATCGGGCGGTTTGTCAAGAACGTCATCCCGTTGCTCACCACACTGCGAACTGTCGTATTCGACCCCGAAAATGTTTGCGAATCAACGCCCCAACGGATGGGGTGGTTTCAGTGACGCCCTTTATACCACCCCCTGAGGCCTTTTCGTGTCGATTCTAAGCTGTGGCGTATCTGAGATGTTTTCCTTGGCCGCCCATAAGAAACCTGCGTGATTTCAACGCTAGGCGTCGTGGATCTGACCTCCATCGCACAGGCGTCAAAAGAAAGTGTGAAACGTGGGTAAGAATAATGCGACGACTTTCCCATAGTGCCACACGTCCACAGTGGCTTTGGACAGAATTATGGTGATATTTGATGCCAATGTGACATCATTAACCCGCCTTAGAGTTAACAAGAAATTCTGAGGTGTGGCCATCTTTTCACCATGTGTCGACAGCTTGCTGTTTGAAGCATCGCCGAACTCGAGAGTGAAGTTGCAGGGTGCCATGCTTTTGCATCATGACACAGAAAGGTTGTCGACAGCTTTGGGTCGAATTTCAAACTTATGCATTGCAATGGGAAGCAATTACGGGGTTCCGGAAAAGTGATCCTTTAATTCTGCTGCGCAATGTATAATCATGTCTAACAATCGGCCCAGATGTCCCAAAAAATCTGGAATTCATTATTAATGCAGGTTACTTTCGATTATTACTAGCGTCATTCCATTTCTACCCATAACCACATTCCCAGAGGTCAAATGTCACCAATCAGCCAGTTGTCCTTGCCTGCAGTCCGAGGAATGAACCTCTCCACGCTAGACTAACCTTTGAAAGCCTCTTCATTTGTGAGTAACTACAGCTACGTACATCAGTTTGAACGCGCTTACTGTAACCAAGCCTTGGTCTCCCTCTAAATTTTACCCCTCCACACTTCCCTACATTACCAAATTAACTATTCCTTACTAGGCTGCGTTCTATCAACAGATCCCTTACCACCACGTTAGTTATCTGACCTATCCACCTGATCATCAGAATGCTACTGCTGTACTACACTTCTTGGTAGGTAAGGTCTTATGGGACCAAACTGCTGAGGTCATCGGTCGTACTACACTTCTTGTCTCAACTGATTATCGCGTACGTTCCACCATCGTACAAGGCTACACTCTAAATACCTTTAGAAAAGATTTCCTAGCACTTAAAGTTACATGTTAACAAATCCCTCTTTTTCAGAAAGACTTTCGCCCTAAAGCCAGTCTGCATCATTTACACTCCTGGAAATGGAAAAAAGAACACATTGACACCGGTGTGTCAGACCCACCATACTTGCTCCGGACACTGCGAGAGGGCTGTACAAGCAATGATCACACGCACGGCACAGCGGACACACCAGGAACCGCGGTGTTGGCCGTCGAATGGCGCTAGCTGCGCAGCATTTGTGCACCGCCGCAGTCAGTGTCAGCCAGTTTGCCGTGGCATACGGAGCTCCATCGCAGTCTTTAACACTGGTAGCATGCCGCGACAGCGTGGACGTGAACCGTATGTGCAGTTGACGGACTTTGAGCGAGGGCGTATAGTGGGCATGCGGGAGGCCGGGTGGACGTACCGCCGAATTGCTCAACACGTGGGGCGTGAGGTCTCCACAGTACATCGATGTTGTCGCCAGTGGTCGGCGGAAGGTTCACGTGCCCGTCGACCTGGGACCGGACCGCAGCGACGCACGGATGCACGCCAAGACCGTAGGATCCTACGCAGTGCCGTAGGGGACCGCACCGCCACTTCCCAACAAATTAGGGACACTGTTGCTCCTGGGGTATTGGCGAGGACCATTCGCAACCGTCTCCATGAAGCTGGGCTATGGTCCCGCACACCGTTAGGCCGTCTTCCGCTCACGCCCCAACATCGTGCAGCCCGCCTCCAGTGGTGTCGCGACAGGCGTGAATGGAGGGACGAATGGAGACGTGTCGTCTTCAGCGATGAGAGTCGCTTCTGCCTTGGTGCCAATGATGGTCGTATGCGTGTTTGGCGCCGTGCAGGTGAGCGCCACAATCAGGACTGCATACGACCGAGGCACACAGGGCCAACACCCGGCATCATGGTGTGGGGAGCGATCTCCTACACTGGCCGTACACCACTGGTGATCTTCGACGGGACACTGAATAGTGCACGGTACATCCAAACCGTCATCGAACCCATCGTTCTACCATTCCTAGACCGGCAAGGGAACTTGCTGTTCCAACAGGACAATGCACGTCCGCATGTATCCCGTGCCACCCAACGTGCTCTAGAAGGTGTAAGTCAACTACCCTGGCCAGCAAGATCTCCGGATCTGTCCCCCATTGAGCATGTTTGGGACTGGATGAAGCGTCGTCTCACGCGGTCTGCACGTCCAGCACGAACGCTGGTCCAACTGAGGCGCCAGGTGGAAATGGCATGGCAAGCCGTTCCACAGGACTACATCCAGCATCTCTACGATCGTCTCCATGGGAGAATAGCAGCCTACATTGCTGCGAAAGGTGGATATACACTGTACTAGTGCCGACATTGTGCATGCTCTGTTGCCTGTGTCTATGTGCCTGTGGTTCTGTCAGTGTGATCATGTGATGTATCTGACCCCAGGAATGTGTCAATAAAGTTTCCCCTTCCTGGGACAATGAATTCACGGTGTTCTTATTTCAATTTCCAGGAGTGTATATCCTCTCTATTCCGGACATCAGTTATTTCTTTGCCTAAATAGCAACAGTCATCTACCACTTTTAATGTCTCATTTTCTAATCTAATTCCCCCAGCATAGGGTGATTTAATTCGGCTACATTCCATTATCCTTTGGCTTAATTTTGCTGATGTTCATCTTACCGCTCGGCCATATCCTTTACCGTTCCTGTCAGATTTACAATATTATTCTCAAACCAAAGTTTTATTTCTTCTCCCTGCATTGCAATTCGCTTTCCAAACTTCTCCTTGGTTTCCTTCAATACTTGTTGGACGTTCAGAGCAAGTAACGTCGGGGACAGTCTACAACCCTGTCCTGTTCTCTTCTCGAATAGTATTCCCTTTCACGAAAGGGAGTGTTGTGTGATCGTAACGGACAGTCATTGAAGAGGATTGTGACGAAAACTAAGGGGACGACAGCTGCAATAGTCGCTGCAAAACTGAAAGCCGCACTCGCGAACCTTCTCAGCACCAAAATAACGGGAAGGGAGATCCGTGAGCTGGGAAATGCGAGGCAAGTTGAAAGCTTATCAGTGATGCAAATGCCCGTAATAGGAAAACGTGCTGTCGAAGCCATAAAACCCGAACTAAGGGAGCAACTGAAGCAAGTCATTTGATCGGATGAGTCTTGTTCCATACTGTTTCCAACTTTTGGCTGAGTTTACGTCCCATGTGCGAAACATGGCGGTTCGGTGACGATTTGGGTAGCCATACCGTACTATTCCGTGGGTCCCACGGGTACTCTGCAAGGTTGCATTACTGACAGGGGTAATGTGAGCATTTCCGCTGGTCAATTCAATCCCGTGGTACAATGTTTGTTTCCCTACGGTTTTGGTGAGTTCCAAGACGACGGGGCCCCTTTTCACACTGCTCGCATCGTACGGGACTGGTTTTGTGAGCTCGAAAATGAACTGTCGTACCTACCCTGGCCACCAGTCACCAGGTCTCAATATTACTGAGTCTTTTTGGTCTACTCTGAACATCGCCACCTAACCTTACCACTATTTTGCAGGAATAATGGTAAGAGATTCCCTTGAAAACTACATGGGACCTTATTTATTCTTTCGGAGATGATTGGAACCTGTTTTGATAGCCAACGGTTTTCCATGCCATATTTTTGTCCAATCGCTATATATACGCGCATCATTCTGGTGCAGGGTAATTCCGGCCGCATGTTGCCAAGGTTGTTTCAAGTACGGTGCAGAAGTTTGGTGGGAAGCCCTTAGACATCCTCCGTCAAGTTCCGATCACTCCTCAGGCGATTTCCATACTTCTGGAGCCCTGAATAAAGACATTCGTTGCCGTCGATTTGCTTTGGCCGAAGAGGTGCACGCCTGGGTACAATAATGTCTCCGCAGGCAACCGCAAACATTTTTCCATAGTGTCTTTCCTCACAGAGGGATAAATGCATCAACAGCTACGGCGAGTACTTTTGAAATAATCAACATTTTATTTACTTTTTTCGATCTGTTTTGTTTTCGGTTGACTGTCCCTTATGCGTCATAGTGCTGCTGACTCTATAAATCGTTTGATCACATAAAGGTTCTATTACACTTCTTTGGGGCAAGACCGATGTTACAATCGTTTCCACGGAATGGTGGAAATGTAGCAATTCTTGGGTTTGAATATTTGGGCTTAGTCACTAAAGCGTTCACATCTCACATCACGTGACTTGCATTTGATTTCACAGTTTCAAGTACACACGTGGAAAAATTTTTGCGTGCTACAACAATGTTCAAAAAGGACTGACAAATGTGATCGATGAAACAGTCGGAACAATTACACGACGTTGGTATCAACAGTTCGAACAAATGACGATAAAATCTAGGGTCACTTACGGTGACTGTGCAAAAGCAGTCAGGACATACTCTTGAAAGAGATTGTAATAGAGGAGCACATTAAAAGAATTTTCTGTTTTACGTTCAGTTCATATCGTGTTATGCAACGGATTTCCCGGTTAAAAATACACTTTCTCCCGGGTGAAAACACACTTTTTCTGAGTTAAGCGACAGTATATTTTCCCTCGGAACTGCAAAACTTATCAATCCTTTGAATGGTTATGGTTTTATACATAGGCGTAGAATTTCCCGGCACTTTAGACAACGAAACTTAGAGGAAAAGACACGTTTTAGAAATATCTTTTATGTGCACCAACATGAACGCTTCGTATTTTCGTATTACGAAAGTGTACATTGGAATTCCACCGAACACGGCATGTTACCTTCCGAATCATTGAAATCGAGATTGCGATGCGCTTTTTTAAGCCAGTCATAGCTCATGTCACGTGATCTCGCCAGCCGATGACAGCGGATATTCAGAGCATAGGACACGTGATGTAATCAACCAACAGCAACATCACTGTTCAGTAACACGAACACACAACCAGGAAAAGTTAATAGTTTAAATTAATATGCTTAGCTTTGTTATAAGAAAAGAAAAGCTTTCACATATAAAATTGGACTCGCCTAAGATTAATAAGCTACAAGAGAAGCTAAGCTATCGCATATGATGTTGATCTTTTTTGCTCGTGTAACAGTTTAAGATATAGTATACCAATGTGCCAGTAAAATTTTTAATAATGAGATAAATGTCTGATCTCCAGGGTTCGAAATTCTTCTAAATGGCTCGTCATCAAAGAAATGATTTTTAAATGAGAGTCAAAAGCTCTTTGATTTAAGAAATTCGTGGTACATTCTCGCACATAGTTCAACTTACGTAAAAGGATATTTACTTTGAAAGTAACGCTTTTCAAACCACCATTCGCAATATTTTCCTGCGACCTGTTAGAAATAGGTTCGTTTCAGCAGCAGCCAGAGAGCGCAAGTAACGGCGAAACCGCTCTTGCGCAGTTACCATGACGTAGGGGGTGTTAGCAGCAATGCCCTCACTAGACGTTCATTGGGCATTTTGCTCTCCCAGACAAAGCCCTTATGTACGTACGTGTAAAATATTAAAAGATCATACATATGTCAGAAAAGAAACAAGACATCAGAGGATATTGCAAGAGCATCGGAATTTCGTGAAGCATACTAAAATGTGCACATTTAAAGTGCATACTTAAAATGCACATTCGCATGTCCAGATTTCCAATGAAGTAGACCTCGACCTGATATTAAGCTTTTCAGTGTGGTTTTCGGGATGTAAATTTTCTTGGAGCACCAGTACTGTATTGTATCATGTTTATTTCTTTATTGTAGCATAATGCCATACGTGCACTTGAAATGCAGCAAACAGTTGAAACTAGCCTGTTTCAAATACATTGACTGCCTCTGCGGAAAAAGATTAATGAAAGTCAAATTTCTTTAGCAAACAGACAAAAATAACTTCATTGTTCTGCTCGACTGTCAGAAAGGTGGAAATAAAATAAAATCTGAAACTAATAACATATTTTAGCCTTCTGTAATTATGTGAATGTATTTTAATTCACTTGATAGCTCCCGGCCACAGATATCCGAAGGGGAAACAGCAAAAACGGGTCACGTGGAGACTACCCACTATAACTCACACTGCTCTGCGCGTAAGCCCCGGATTTACGATATTTGTGAACAGGGTTAATACTAAAAAAAAATCGAATTTTCAAAAATATGTTCATCTTGTAGCGCACATCTTTCTGAAAACTCTGAAACATAAAACATATCTGTTCGAGAAAATGTAAGACATGTTATTTGGTCTTAAGTGTGCCAAAATGCAGTGCCACGCCTCTTCATACAACATTCTTCTATAGCACGTCACCGTTATTTCGCTCGGTGGAATTGAAACACGTATATTTTGTAATGGGTGCCATCAAACCTACACAGGACAGTGGAAATTGAAATATCCTGTGGTGCCTCTCCTGCTCCCCGTTTGAAAGCCTGCCCTCTTTAAAAAAAAATCTCGAAATTAATAGCGAATGGGATTATTTGTAATCGGGAGAACAAGAACTCTTCAGAAAATTTGCACTCTTTATTGTCTAGCTAATAACTTGCTGTTTTGTGGGACATAAAATTAACTATATGATACATAAAACCAATAAAGACAAGAGACAAGCAAGAAAGTACATATTTCTTCAATCCTTAGCTCCTAGCATTTTTTTTTTCTCTCTAATCTTGATACAGCTTCACATGGCGTGCTTTCCTTTCTGCGAAAGAATCTATTACTTCATCAAAGTTCGTCAAACGCTTTGCTACATGAAAAATCGAAATGTTATCTAATACTGAAAAAGTTGTTAATACAAATAATACCCAAGACTGGTGTGGTTTCTCGATCTGATTACGTCTATTTTGTCACTGTCTGCTAGGTAAAACAAAATAGGCCTTTCTAACATTGCAGCAATTTTGGAACACACAGCAAATAAATGAGACTGTTTTGGCGCAAATAGTCATTTTTATAACACGAAAGAATATAATTCACGAAGTACCAATATCAAATGCCTATAAGGCCTACTACAAGCAAACGGCTTTATGTTAGGAAATAGTTTCACATTGCATTCATACGAACCAGTTTCTCAAGCACGAGATCGAAAAGTAGTATTACGAAATTTTTATACAAATTTGGAATCGTCTTATTCTTCCATATTTGTGTGATGTCCCCGTTATTCTCTTTTCTCGTTCTAACAAACAATCTTGTCATAAAGAATTCTGTAGCTATTCTTGCCATTGTCAAAATTTGTTCGCCGATTAACTTCACAAATCCTGCCAGAATCACAGGTTTAGTTATCCCGCAATTATTCTCCGGTTAGGTGATGTCACATATTCGTACAACACGTTTTCCGTGTTACTTCCAGAATAGAACTTCAGCGGCTGCTAGCCGGGGACTATACAACTGGTCCTTACTAGAGTAGCGTTCTGGCCAAAAATTTTCTGTCAAAATTTCATTTTCTTGGGTACACCGAGAAGATAATACGTAATCTTTCTCACCTGTTATTCCTGTTAGTCGTTTATTTCCACTCTGGTAGTCTGAATCTATGGATTTCGCTAGTAACTATAACAACGTTGAACATTTGCAACCCAATCAACTACATAATCAGACGGCGATTGGCGTTCATCCGTTCGGCTTTACTCTGCTCAGCTCGTATAGCCCCCGTGTCCCCTTTTGTCTGCGGAAAGTTTATTTCTAGATGCGACGAGGATTCTCCTGACAGAGACATCAAGTACACTACGCACCCATTCAAAAATCAACTTATGATTCATTCAGAAATCAACTTAAAATGTGTTCAAAAATGTTCAAAAACCTACAGGGATGCGTTTCAAAATCATGAATAATCGATAGACCAACGTGTGCTGGATGCTAGGCGCTTTGTGAAACAAGTTTTTTTCCCCATAAGAATATGAATTTGGCGCCCCCTTTTGCCGGTAGCATCTAGCTGCTTGCTGCGACTGCTTGCACAGCCAATAGCCACATTCCTGTAGCCAGAAGTGGGAGAATCTACTACTAAAACGCGACTCAACTGCGCATGCGCATGTGCACTGCTAAAACGAATCTAATGGAAACGGTTGTGACATCACGCTCATCGGAGGCAATTTGTTGTTATGAAGCATTGCATAGTCTTCCTAAAGCCTTTGACACATTTTGCTGTTAGCAGGCGCTTGCATGAGCACTGTGTGTCGTTGTATATGGCGCATTTCCTTTGCAATTTATGTTCATTTTTTTCTCTCGTTTGTGTTTTATTGTTGAAGTATCTGCGGTACGGGGACACAGTAATATCCTTTGGTAGAGTATCTGTTCTTACCAGTCAAAATTACAAAAAAATAACTGAAAACTAAAACAATGAAAAATTCCCCGGATGAAAAAGTTCCCGGTTGTATACACCCTGACAAACGATGCGCACGAAGTATCCAACGTTATAAAATACAGAGCAACTTAATACGGCGAACGACGCAAAGGAGTGCAAATAAATACTTCTATTAACTAACGCTCATTAGATGAAAACAGTACTCATCGAACCTAAAAGTCAAGATATGGTGTCGAAGCAGTGTTAAGATTCTTTACCCCGTAGTTCCCCATTCCAGTAACGTGCGCAGGAGGAAAGCTTCAGTTATTGTCCGAAGTTGCGACTACATAAAGAACATCTTGAGGATGGAAGCGAATAGCCAGCAGGCAGCTTGCTGCTGTATACACAATTAACGGGGCTATTATACTCCGGCAGACAACGGCAGTCACCAGATAACAGTCGCCGCCATCAACATGGGACACCGCGTAGGACTTAACCGTCTCGCAACTCTTATGTACTATGGAACAAAGAACGGACACAGTGCCACCAGCAAACGGGTGGTGACCCCTTTCGGCCTGTCCAACTGTGAACGAAGATGGTGCGTAAGGTCGCAGCGTTATTCCATATATTTTAGAAACACAACATAGCCACATACCAGAGACTTCAGTGATCAATAATATATTCTTTTTCACTATTTACAGCAGTCTGACAACGTTCGGGTAACTATTCCCACGACTGTAGAAATCTCGTGGTTTTGAGGCGAAGAACTCGTCGAGCCATGTTCGGAGGACATTTTTATCGGAAAGGAAGTTCCGTGAAAGTTGTACGACAGAGAGCGGAATATATGAACATCCGAGGGAGCAAGATCAAGTTAATAATGCTTAATAATGTATAGTGTTTTTTTCCCAGTATGACAGAATGCGGGCTGGCGTTATGGTGGTGTTGCATCACTTCACGCAGTCTTCCTCGTCGTCGGTTTTAGACTGCGTCTGCAGGACGTCTCAGTTGTTGACAGTAAACATCAGCATTGATGTGTACACCTCGAGGAAGCAATTCGTAATTCTGTCGCTGTTCCCCAGATGCGTAACATTATCTTTTGTGAATGCGCGCAGATCTTTGTGCTGGGAGTTGCTTCTTTGTTTCGGCTCGACCATATCCTTATTTTCCATACAAACACCATTTCTTGCCACCAGTAATGGCACATGATTGGAATGGTCTGTGTTGCTCACGAGACAATTGATGACGAGCAAGCGGAGATGCATATATAATCACCCACTGATTTTTGTGATTTTGACTGAGAGCATGCGTTACCCATATACCCGATTTTTGAACCTTTCCCATTCACGCAAATGTGGCACATTCGCCAGTTCTCGAGTACACTGCCAATCATTGCGGATTAACACTGTAAACGATTTTCATCAAAACCCAAAGGTCTTCCTAAACGTGCAGAGTCACTAATGTCAAAACGACCCTCCTTAAAATGAGAAAAATATTTTCTTGTGGTACTCTGTCCAATTATACTCATCCACGGCGCAAATGTTTCTGGCCGCCTCCGCTGCTGTCACCTCAGTATTGAACTCAAAGAGAAGAATATGTCGGAAATGTTCAGATTTTTCCACTAGGCATTCTATTTTCTGGTGTCCACAGATTTCTAAATGACAAAATGACAATACGTAAACTCAAATAGCAATCGTGAATTACAAATAAAACATGACAGTCGTTAAGTAAATCCACAGCAACCGGAGTACCAACAAGTAAAACAAAAACGCAACGAACTAATGCACGAACCTAATAATTATCATCAATATAGCGAAAACAATGATTTTAACGAGATCCACACACAGAACCAGTCGTATCCGCCCCACCTGCCACTATCCTAACTGAGAATTGCGGCCGGCCGGAGTGGCCGAGCGGTTCTAGGCGCTACAGTCTGGAACCGCGCGACCGCTACGGTCGCAGGTTCGAATCCTGCCTCGGGCATGGATGTGTGTGATGTCCTTACATTAGTTAGGTTTAAGTAGTTCTAAGTTCTAGGGGACCGATGACCTCAGAAGTCAAATAGTGCTCAGAGCCATTTGAACCATTTTTTTTGAGAACTGCGGGACACAGAGATCTTTAAAGGAGAAGGAAAGAAGAAAGTTTAGGATTCAACGTCTCGTCGACATCGAGGTCATTTGAGACGGAGCATACGCTCGGAATGTTCGGAGGATGATGTGGAAGGAAACCGGCCGTCCCCTTTCAGAGGAACCATCCCAACATCTGCCTGGAGTGGTTTTGGAAAATCACGGACAACCTAAAACAGCATGGCCGGACACGGATTTTCGAATGCGAGTTCAGTGTGCTTAACCACTGCGCCACTTCACTCGGTGAAGGGAGATACAGGGACCGAAATTATGTACTGGGGTCTTTTCGTCAATGAATACAGTTAAATCTGATTAATACGTACAACACGTGAAAGAGAAAAGATTGCTTTAACTCAGAATTACTTCTAAGTCAGATAAAAATATACAGTAATACACATAATATATTTCACAGGAGAAAAAAAATACAACGGGCCAACATGGGTAGACTTTAAAAACGACGAAGACTGAGTGCAGCATTAAAAGAAAATATTTATTCGGTTCCGCTTTAGAGAAATTAGAGATCGTGTTGTAATTTGGTACACCGAACTGTACCAACAAGACAGTTTTAATATTAAAGTGAAAAATTATTCTGAACATGATCTTGCCCTAAAGATATCAGATGATTTGGCTCGTTTCACTTTTCGTGCGTTAAGTGTATATACTTCATCCTACAAATTTATTAATGAATTCAGAGCTTTTTCACTACAATTTTTCGCACTGACGTAGCGCCTGAAAACATCGATTGACTGAACACTTCACTTCACTCAGTTTAGCTGTATCGAGATTCAAGTCATCATCTCCATAACTGTCACCCGAAGCAGGTCCACCTTCTTGATCCCGCACACGCGGCAAGATTTTCATCAAAATGTACAGAACTGCCCAAATCTGCACCCTCCAGTAGAGCTAGCTCATTACTAGGCACGATTTGACAATCGCCACCGAAATAATCATCAGTTGCAGTTTATTCCATTACGGCACCAGCTTTACGCAAACAAGATGTTGACAGTGGAGGATGACACCAGCTGCCAGGCAGCTGAAATAAATTGCACGGCTTGCAGTAAGTTAATGGAGAGATTTTCATTTCCTGTATTCGTCAATGCTATCAAATATTGAACCAGTTTTTCTATAATGCACCTTGAAACTTGCAATAATGCCCAAATCAAGCGGTTGCATAACAATGGTACAGTTTGGAGGGGAAAATCCACTCGAACATTTACCAGAATTATTTGGAGTGAATGTGCTGCACATCGGTCAATAAGAAGAAAAGTCCTCTTTTCCCTTTCATTCATATGCCTTTTATTTAACCACTATTCCATTAAAATCAAAGTCATCTAAGAATTTTTATTGGATTCGTATCCCACCTTTACACCTTTGATACATTTCGGATTCTAGGTTTTCTATCACCAGTGCGCGGAGTTTGTCAGAACCATCTGTATTTGTGGCAAGAAGAACTGTCACGCGATTTTACTTTTCCTCCCTCCATGACATGAGTCACCCTTTTCAGCTAAGTTTTGCTAGGAAGACTAGACCGGACTCGTCACAGTTGTAGATGTTTTGAGGTGGATAATCCCTTACGATACACGGCAGAACCTCGTCCACCCAGTGTTGCCTCGAGACGTCGTCCACAGCTTTCTATTCGCCTGAAATTATTCTCCCTGTGATTTCATGACGATCTTGGAATTCTTGTAAACATCCTGATGAAGCCTTGAAAATCAGCAGTGATGTTTATAGTCCTAGCTGAATCTATCGCCTTTGCTTTCAGCATGCCGCCACAGATCGGTAGCGTTGCGGCCTGTTTTCTCTGGAACCATGGAAAAAGTGCCTTTTCCAAATCTACATATCTCCCCTTCTCCTTGAAAGCGCGTTTTGTCGTTCAGAATACTGTTCTTCTTCTGGTGACTGCATAGTGTTGTACAGACATTTCCTAAGTCTGAAGCATTTCAGATTTTGTTTTGTGAGGCTTAGCATCCACCTCTCGTATGAATTTTACTTACTTATCCAGTGTGAAACTTTTCCTTTTCTGTTCTCCATGGCAAATCGAAAGAGACTGAATTACAGATCCACTGTTAAATAATAAACTTCAGCCAGCAATTTTTCATTTCTCGACTGATTTCTCGTATCGAAAACAATAGTAGCAGGAGTGTCTGTTTCCATGCAGGATGCCGCCCGCTCTGGTTAACCGTGTCTTTGTCTGAAATCGCGGAACCGCCCGTTCGCTGTACTTGCGCAAGTCAACCAAGTTAGGGAAAATATGAACGGGCTTCTTTTCAAACAACAATACTCCTTACAGCTACGCAAAACTCAATTCATTTCACCGTAATTAGTTACGTATAAGGGTTTAATTACGTAGATATGCATTACGTATATATAAGGTTTAATTAACACGTTTTTAAATTATACTCGTATTTTGCTGGGACCGACAAAACTTTACGTATAAATAGTCATAAGCAGAACAGAGTTATGTAGAAATCAGGTTCAACTGTATGGAGATTTCAACAAATGAAATGTATAATTTATTAAAGTATAATCTTTGGAAGTACACATTTCAGTTATCTGAATATATTGATACAGATGTCTGTCCGACACCCCAATTGACAGAAATTGTAAATATGAAATAGTTAAAGCCGATGTAGGATTTGTAAAACGTGATTGTTATTTAATCTAACGAATATTACCGAGTCAATATACTTTCTTGTGACCCATTAAGGGGTTTACGCATCCGTTGCAAATATTCATATCCTCATACAAAGTATAAGGGCAATAGTTCTTGTCTTACATCAAGGTATATCATTCCGTGTAGCGAAGTACGGCTCTTTTTTCAACCTTGAATAGGTCGCGAAATTAAAACCACAGCGAAAATCCGGTGGAGATTTGCGCATATCTGTTGCACAGTATCTCTACTACGCGTATCACGTCATGTCGCACTTTTCAGTTCAGAGTGCACAGTGAGCATGTAGCGATACCTAGAACAATTGTGTGTCCCGCCAAGTGTGAAGCGCTTGTTCAGGGGTTCCGCCTAATTGACCCAATGAAACGCTAGCTTTGAGGACGGCATTTTGGCACAGGCAACGAGTTACAGATCAGCGTCGGGAATTGGCGGAAATCGTAGGCAGCTTTTATGAGATGGGTATTTGAACGATGGTACCACGCCATGAAAAATGTCTAACAGTAAGTCAGAGCGGCAACTATGTAGAGAAGTAGCTGGAAGGTGTAGCTAAATACTGCAAACAAAACATTTTTTATTTTTACTGTGGTTTCCTTTTCACGACCGATCGAAGATTAAACAAAAATAGCCCCCGGTTACTATG
This sequence comes from Schistocerca americana, assembly GCF_021461395.2. NCBI lineage: Eukaryota > Metazoa > Arthropoda > Insecta > Orthoptera > Acrididae > Schistocerca > Schistocerca americana. Next base: position 406,299,229 of record NC_060121.1, on the reverse strand, counting down.
GTTTGAAGTTCAACTAAGTGTATTTGTATGAAAACTTGGAACAGAATGCCGCCGACACTGCCGCTAACACATTTTATGTGCCAAAGGTCATAGTGGCAAACATGTAGTTTTCTTAAATTACTTACGTGAAAGAATTCGTTGTTAGCTACATTACGTGGAAAAGACGATGGTTTTTAATTAGCAAACACGGGAAATAAACGGCAGTAAGAGTTTCTTCACATTACTAAGATAACTAAAAAAAATAGTCTATCAAAAACGCGCGGGCGATTCCGAACATTCTATGCAAGATCGCCTTTATGTGAATTTAATTATAATTTTAGTGATCGAAACTCGTTGCAATTAACTGCAAATTAGGGAAACATTGTTTTGAAATAAAAAGCCAGTAAATTTTAATTTCCCAAACCACTCCGGATTAATTTCGAGGTCGTTCCTAATGCCACTGTGAAAGAAATAATATCGAAAACAGTTACTGCTTATTATTGTTATCTATTGGTTCATTCTTTTTACATAATTTTAAAAACAACAAGTTACGCTGTCCGAATACTCGACGAAGTATTCTGGAAGTGTTCAAGCATAAGTGCCTCCTTTAACTGCCAACAGAGTTAAGTATGAGCACTTAAGTCCAGTAGAATCTTCATAGTTTGCTTTCGGATCACGCTTTTAGTTCACCTGCTATTCCTATATTTGGCCATCTCCTCATTGAGAATGGTTTGAAAACTATGTTTATAATTATCATTACTATTGTTACTGTCACGATTTTTTTCATTTCCTGCACGAAATATAGTAGGTCTATTATTTGTAAATCAAAAGTATAGATCAGGTAAGTGAATTAGATTCCGACTTTGAACACGTTTAGAAGGTACAAAATGGATGCGTCAGTTTAGTACTGCACCAGTAAAATCAGTAAGGCACGTTTGCTACGGTAATATACGTTTCTCTCAAGTCCACAGGAAGTCAACGGCATTGCTCCAGCAAAGCTGCTCTCGGCGAAGGGGGCTAGTGAGTAGAACCATGTGTGTTGAGATTATCACGAGGGTGCTCTATGGGGTTCGGGTGAAGCGATTGAACTTTCCACTCAATGTGTTTGTTTGCTGAGGAAGAAAACGAACTACGTTTGCATCAAATCATTTTTATAGATTTCTGTCGATACACTTCTACTTTGAAAGACATAAACTTACAATAAACGGGTTTCCTTCCATATGAATTAAATGACGCCACTGGGTAGCCGCACAGTGTGTAGTATGCGTGTTTCGTGCACTGGTCCATTTGCATGGAGAACGGTACCAACGTGGCTGGTCCTGTCACAATTCACGGAAACCTCCTGCGCACCTCTACTCTATAATCAGTTCGTTGGCTGTTGCAAGTCAGCAACTGTGATGAGTTCGTAGTCCTGTTCCTCCGAGAGCTTAGCTGCAAAACTGCAAACTCCGGTCATTGGTTTGCGTAGTATCTGTTGATCACACGTTCTCCATGACAAAAACACAGAAAGAAACTGTTGTCATCGCCTATTAACAACGGGGAGATGGTCTAACAAACTATTCAATTTTAGGTTTTGTCTGTCTCTTAGTTGCCAACGACTCACCAGTGCAGTTCGTCCAGTAAATGAGGGCTCGACTTCATTCGTCCAAGATAGCGGTATTTTCCTTTGCAAATTTCGTCCTGCTCACAAACTTGCAATGGGCTTTTCTGTATATTTGAAAGAAACGGATTGCGGGTCGTTGGTTTGCGAGTTGGTTTACGAAGCTCTACTCTGATATTAACGTCTTTAGTTTTCGTCTAATTGCTTTATGTCTCCCAGAGTTATTGTTATGTTTGTGATTCTTTCTGCAATTTATCAATCTTTGCACAAGCACAATCTGCCTCTGCCCTACTTTTCCGTTGATGAATGAGAAGTCCTCAGTCACACTGAACCACTACATTAGTCTAAGTTTGTGGATGTCATGTTTGAAGAGAACACCTAGGCGACTGATAACGGCAGGGGACTCTATTAAAGATTGCGGTTCACAACTGTTAGCAGATCACAGTGAAGTTGGCAACCTGCTACTAGCGTACTGTGTTTGAAGTTTTGCACAAAATCAACAGTGGCCCCTTCCGTTGAGGGCTGAAACAGGTGTGCAACGAAATCATTTTACGCTATTGACTACCTTGTTAAACACGCAAAACTCATTTGCGGAAGAGATCGTTCGTATTTTAGTAAACTGCGCCCGAGAGAGTATCAGATGCATCTTTCCAAACGTAAGAGTTATTTTACAGTACAAAAGCTATCAGTCTTAAGTACACTGTACATTTAAGGTAATTCTCATATATTATTCCGTCTCAGATGCACATTTTTAATTAGATCACTAGTTTTGATCACTCTGGATCATCTTCAGATCTAAGTAGTTGCGTCAGCAACCCGTCTTGTCTACTCTGAACCACATATCGGAGTACTGTACATGTCTTAAGCTTATACCATATTCGTTGTCACTGGTTCCTCTGCGGTCAACTGTTCACATTTGGCAAGGATTACGAAATCAGCTGAAAAGGAAGAAAAGTGACTACTTCCTGCAGCGATTCAGGAAACTGTGAGAAAGAACTATAATTGTTTACAGCAAATCAGACAAATTCTTATAAAGACGCTATGTAGAGTGCTTGGTGTTTATCGTTGTGCAATGTACTCTAACTTTTTTAAATACAGAAGAAAGGGTTTATGGTTTAATGACACGGCAACAGTGAGGTTATTAGAGGTGAAACACTAATTCGACTGAACAAGTACACGTGAAAAACGCAGCCGCTGCCTTGTCGAGATACTATACCGGAATTTGGCCGAAGTGATTTAGAAAAATCACGGGAAATATAAGCCAGGATTGCCGGATACATATTTGAGTCTTATCTCCACCTTCCTGTATACGCGTTCATAATCGTGGCATCTGATCTGTGACACCTATCCCACATGTTATTTTAATCTGGACGGAATTTAGATGACACGTCGCAGTTCGTCGACAAAATTACAAATTGGAACAGTAATATCAGAATGATTAGAACAGTAATATCAGAATGATTACTTCGTATGTGCTCCCTGACAGGAACGGTCAGCGCTTCCGGAATAACAAAACCAACGGCTGTAGGTGATAACAGGGGGACCGGTATTAGAGCGGAATTCAGTCGCCACTTGGGTGCAGACAAGCACCAAGACAAGTGGCTTCCTGCCAACGTCTCGCGGCGAACAAAGAGCGCTTTGCTGATTAAGTCAGTTTGTCAAGGTAACGACGAACGTGGTACGCTAGTGTTTCTTGTCATTCATCCTGACACGTTAACCCGTCTGGCGAATGTTCCCCACAAGTAAAAATAAGACAGTGGACAAGTCAGAGAAAAATTAACGGCGTACTTAGTAACTCCTTATTCGTTAGCAATTTAATTAAGTCTAGCTATTCTGATGGAAATGGGAGAGAAAGGGGGAGAGCGACAGAGCTCCTTTCCCTACTGGGAGTGGTTGGATCAACGTGGTTATGATATTAGACCTGTTACCAACCGCGTCGTAACAGACTACCACAAAGCCCACAAGACATGCTATTACAGCGTCTTTGGTGTCGGGTGCTCGATGCATGGGATAATCTGAACTATAACCTTGTGCGGGAATTGGACTCTACATGTGTCTCTTTAGCGCTGCCCGGGTTCCTCGATTTGGTAACATCGCTGCCAGCAGAGTCAACTTTCGTAGACAACGTGTTAATGATAGTGGTCACGGCCGAAACTCTGTCTAACATATATATATATATATATATATATATATATATATATATATATATATAATGTTTTTGAGGTATGCAAGAGAGCTGTGTGGGTGATGATTACCATGTGTGAATTCCTGCATAACAGGACAATCACATTTCTGTAAGTAAGATTGCTTTCCATTACAGATAAGTTTCCACAAGGCTGTAGCAACTAACATATAGAAATAACTACAATTTGAGTCGGCAATGAAGATAACGCCAATGTTAATTATTTCCCGAAACGTATCGGACACAAGACAAATTAAAGTCACGGCTACCAGTGATGTCCAGAAAGAAAGCCTCAAAATAATCGCAGATGATATATCTAACCAGTGCTAATAAAAAATCTAAATTAAACTGTGCAATATCTGGGAATCGAAACATTAAAAATAAAAATTACATTTTCGAGCAAGAATGCAGAGGACTGTCCACTTCCTTACAGAATGCGATTTTTCGATTAGAAAGTGATAAGCTAGTTGTAGAGTTAGCTCCATCTACATTTAATTCTCCTTGAACTGTCAACGAAAAAATACAAATCTCATTGTTTTTTCCGGATAAAATTCAGTCGTCAGTTGCAAATATAATTTTATCATGCTCCACCGATTTCGACTAACTGATTTGTCATCTTCAGAAGCTTAGTATTGGTTTAGCAGATGTCAATATCTGCTTCACAGAAGCATAATGCTGTGATATGTCCGGAAATGTGCATATTGTATGTGATTATTGCAAACACAGATTGATAATTTACAGTAACTAGATCACAATTATGTATCTGTTGTGCTGCCAGGTGTGCTGGTGATTAGTTACTGTAAATCGTAAATCTGTGTTTAGTATAATCACATACAATATGTACGTTTCTGGACATATCATGGCATTTTGCTTCTATGAAGAAGATGAGGACATCTGCTAAACCAATACAAAGTTTCTGAAAATAAAAATTAATTTGTCGAAATATAAATTTTCACCTGAGCACTGAATTTTATGCTGAAAAAAATATGCACTACAACAACTGAAAATTACAGCCATGAATAAAAAATAACTCACATTGTCTTCTAAAGTACATGAGGCTTCTTTATACTAGCTTTGTACATATTTTCAGTACAGTTTTTTGTTACGCTTGTGAACTCCTAGAAAGGATAGGGGTGGCGAAAGGAAAAGAAAGGATAGAATAGGATAGGATACGATAGGCGAAATGATGGCAAGGAAAGTATAGGCAAAGATATACCTGTCAAGCAAGAAAACTGCAAAGTAATAACGTTCTAACTGCAGAAAAAAATTGTCCCTATCCTGTCAGAAGATCTATCGCATCCACTTACTAAAAAAAGAGCTAACATCTTCCACTAACATTACTTCAGCAATTTTGTAAGGGAGAAAAAATGTGACAATTTACTCTCCACATAAAGCATCCACATGAAAGTACATAATCACGAATGTACTCTTGAAAAGTAGTTCTCTAATGGTGCATCATAGTATCTGATGAAACTAGGAATTGGCACATGTTCGAATTTCAGCGTTCTTTACTTTATATATGATCTAGCGAACCTTGCAATGCTACACAGTTATTACAAATGTATGGGAATTGGATACACATCCTAATTTCTTTTTTACCCCTCTCTTTGTCCAATTTCCCCCCCCCTCCCAATATATATAGCATATGTCTTTTCGAACATTTATTAGAGTAATGTGTAAAAACTTCAAGTAATTTGGCCACGAAGGTGTAGGGATTTCTGGTAACATTTCCCCTTCATATATTAAATATATATTTGGATATTGTATGTATTCAGTGTTCCTTAGAGTATCACGTAAAAATCTGAAGTACTTTTCGCGATTTTTGGTAACAACGTCAAGCAACAACTTGTCTTCGTATAGTAGTATAGAAACAAACAAATAGTTACAGTCCAAATCACAATCTCTTTCGGTTCTCATACTCATCAAGTGACCAAAATTAAATCAACCAGGCCCAGTGAGGAGTATGGTACAAGGAGACACAGTTACTACCAAAAGGTAACCATCATCAGTTAACTAATTTTAACCAGATGAAGTTTGCGACAGCTGAAACCGGTCACCATCAACAGAAAAAAGGAAATTTTTCCTGATACAATGAACTAAGGCTTGAGTATCCATGTGTCAAAGGAAATCGCACAACTGCTGTTGCAAGCCAACGCCAGCATTGCGACGACGTATGACATAGTCTTGTAACTGCGGTACAGCACAGAAAGGAAGCCAGAAGCGAGCTATCTCCAAGCTTCAGGAAATACTTTTGCAACCAAATGACGTAAAGATGACTCGGCTGTGCAGCTAAAGCAGCGCGAATCAAGTACAAAAGTCAACTGCAAAGCGCATAAGGGTTATAATTACAAGGGACAATCAAGAGGTTTCCGTTTGAGAGCGTTGCTGCACCGTATAAGCAACGTACCACGAAATCCGCTGCGGGCATGTAAGCACCGACATCTAGACAAGGGAGCAGTTTTTTCGAAGTCTGTGCGGTAAATACGGAAATGTAAACTATGACGACGATATTAGCAAATGCGTCCAAACGGGACCGACGTGTGGCTGTTCTTTTCGTGGCTGTCGAATGACAAACATCGGTAGACATCCATCGCAGAATGAAGAAAGTTTATCGATCAGCATATCTGTCGAAAACCATCGTTGTGGAGTGGTGCGCCAGGGAATACTAACTTCCTAACGCACGTCCCCCACATCGCAAATATCGCAACGCAGGTGTTACAAGTGAAGTGGCAGTTACTCTAGCACCCGTTCTACAGTCCTAATCTCTCCTCATGCTATTATCACGCCTTCAGTCCCTTACAAAAGGCCTAAGAACGGTTGGATGATTGCCTCAATGCTCTCGGCGATAATAAATGTTGGTATGTCACTACATCGTACGCTCTGGTGAAATCCGTTGCTGCAGTGGTTTTCAATACTAGTGATTACACTTCAAGCAGTGGATCAAAATACGTGAATAGATTTTCAAATGATGAGATACGGTGCAGAACCCATGACGTACAAAGGCAAGAAGCGATTGTCACTCGGCTTCTACTAATGCGCTGCTGGCCAGTGACCACTGGACGACTTCCATGTGCTGGCTCAAGAATGCGGCTGGGCGTGTGAGTACCTTCAGACCACGTGCGAGTGTACCTGCTGACCACGTGTGAGTGTACCTGCTGACCACGTCAGCGACTCCAAATTTCTGACATGAAAGCTGCGTTTCAAACGACAGTACACCTCGGGTGTAAAATCGTAAAATGAACTGTAAGCGACCAGCTTTTCGTCAGATAACATTACCATGAGAAGTTACGAGGTGAAACCATTGTGTAGCTCGCTTTTACTTTTTTGTTTGAGTTTAATGTATAGTGGCCAATGAAGTCCTTGGATCCAGGATTTCGGTGTGGTTCGGCAAATATGGGGAATTACTTGGCTTGTGCATAAGTTCGTATCATTTTTGTTTTGCATGTTAGTATTCCGGTTGCTATGGGTTTATTTATCGATTGTAATTTTTTGATTGTAGTTCACCGTTCTTATTTGCGTTCACATATTCTCATTTTCTCATTTGGAGCTGTGGACGCTACCAAATGGCAGTGCCAATTGAAGAAATCTGAACATTTCCGACATATTCTTCTGTTTGAGCTCAATGCAGAGTAACAGCAGCGGAGACAACCAGAAACGTTTGCGCTGTGCGTAGGGATTATGCCATTGGACAGAGCACGGCAACAAAATGGTTTTCTCGTTTTAAGGAGGATCGTTTTGACATTAGTGACTCTTTACTTTCAAGAAGACTTTCGGTGTTCGATGGAGATCGTCTAAATGCAATAATCCACATTGATCTACGTCAGTTACTCGAGAACTGGCCAATGTGATGAACTGTGATCAAATGGCTCTGAGCACTATGGGACTTAACCTTTGAGGTCATCAGTCCCCTAGAACTTAGAACTACTTAAACCTAACCAACGTAAGGACCTCACACACATCCATGCCCGAGGCAGGATTCGAACCTGCAATCGTAGCGGTCGCGTGGTTCGAGACTGAAGTGCTTAGAACCGCTCGGCCACTCCGAACTGTGATCATCCCAACATCGTGCAACAGTTGTACGCAATGAGGAACGTTCAAAAATCGGGTGTATGGTACCACGTCCGCTAAGCCAAAATAATAAAAATCAGCGGGTGGCCACATGTGCATCACTCCTTGATCGTCATCAACTGGCTCGTGAACAACACCGACCATTTGTATCCTGTATCGTTACTGGTGACTATAAATTACGTCTTTATGCTAACGTAAGGAAAAGAAGGAATGGTTGAGCCCAAATAAAGCAGCAGCTCTCTGAAGAAAGACCTGCACGCATCCACAAAAGATAATGATATGCATCTGGTAGAACAGCGACAGTGCTGTGTCCTAGGAATTGCTTCCCTGCAGTGTAACCATCACCGCTGACATTTATTGTCAACGACTGAGGCGTCTGACAGATGCAGTCCAAGAACAATAGCCAAGAACACTGCGTGAAATGATGCTACTCCACGATAACGTCCGCCTACATTCTGCCAGGCTGACAAAACAGACAAAACATACTATACAGGAGATGGGTTGGGAAGTCATTCCTCAACCGCCTTATTCACCTAACTTTGCGCTCTCAGATTTTCACCTTTACCGCTCTCTATCGGACAACCTCGAAGGAACTTCCTTTCCCGATGAAAATGCGTTCCGAACACGAGTTCTTCGCATCAAAACCACGTGACTTTTAGTCGCGCAAGCGAAAAGTTGCCCCAGCTTTGGCAGACTGTAGTATATAGTGATGGAGAATATATTACTGACGACCAAAGTTTCTGTTATGTGCATCTGTTGTGCTTTTTGAACGTATGGATAAAGGCTACGAACTTATGCGCCAACCCCAATATTTAAGAAGGATCGTCTGTTAGAAACAACCCCAACAGTATCTCTCAGTACTTATGTTTTTCTGCTGTTGCCAGCATCCAAAATCAGGCCGTACAAGTACGTGTCGTGTCTGGAGTACTGCGACAACTCGTTTGGTGGATTGCCAGACGCAGCCGTGTCTGTGACATCAACTACGGTCGCAGGTTCGACTCCTGCCTCGTGCATGGATGTGTGTGATGTCCTTAGTTTAGTTAGGTTTAATTAGTTCTAGGTTCTAGGCGACTGATGACCTCAGAAGTTAAGTCGCGTAGTGCTCAGAGCCATTTTGTGACATCAAAACAGGGCTAACAGCGCCCTCACTGTTATTTACTTATTCTACTCATCTAAGTATTTAACTCTCTTACAATAAATCTTTTAATATCTAAGTGATCAAGACATAATTTTCCAAGATACGCATATGAACTTGTACCTAATAATTACTGCAATATATGACATTTCGTCACTATAAATTATAATCGAGTAAATTATGAAAAAATAGAAGAAAACCGCCAGGAGAAAGGGTCTCAATAGAGATGTTTGAAACTGGAGAAACAGTAATAAAAAGGTAACTTGAAATTTACAGAATGTCTACAGTGGGAGGCATTCGTCCCAAATGTGGAATAAACTTATACTGCTTAATGATAAATGTGATAAGCGAAATATTTGAAAAGCTGTAGATGTATTAGCCTCCTCTCAGTCATGTTCAACAGTCAACAAAATTATTACCAACCTCACAGGAAATGCTGCTTTTAGATGTGGATACAGCACAAATGGACAAACCGCAAGCTGTGAATGAAATTACAGAACGGAGTAACGAGTATAATTACTATTTTCCCTGAAATTCAGACACACTGACAAAAAAAGCTAAATATCAAAAGAGAATGAAATGAAATGAAACTTCGGGCAGTGGGAGGTTATAAGGTTTTATTCCAGCGATTCAAAACTTACGACTTTACTGCTGGTCCTTTGTCAAAAGGGTATTTACCCCTCGTGAGACCTGATGCACGCAGTGATTTGGTTAGAAAGGATGTCATACAACCACTGCATCCTTTCGTCAGATACATTGTCTCACAATTGTTGTAACAGGCCTCTGTACCCTGAATATTGACACCGTGGTGAAATTAGGTTCGAACTGGTCACGTGTTCTACTAGGAGCATCAGGCAACAGTTCATAAAGAGACGTGACGTTAATTCCTAATCTTTCCTCCTGTAAAATAATGAGTCTTGGCACAGGCTCTTCATCGTGAATTCTGTGCTTCACTCAGTACACATCGGTTGTTTGTAATATATGATTCAAAGTGTATTGGTACCTCAGTGGATGACAGATTTTTACTGTAACAAATGTAAAAAAAATTGATGTCTACTAAGCCGTTATTAACACAGAACACGGGAAGGCAAGTAACTCAAATGAAATCAACATCTCCATTTTGGTACAAAACAAACTATTTCTTCTCTCTGCTTTGTTATTTTGCTTTTGGAGTAAAGTGGCAGTTCAGAGTTCCATCCAAAACAACAAATCTGCAAATATAATCAGTTGGATTCTTTACCAGTTGAATTATTTATCTTGTCAGCAATTAAAAAGTACGAGACACAGTCTGCAGAAGCTTTATCAGGCCAATTCTTCAGGCAAAACGTTTCTTCTGATATGATTACAAGGTCTGCCAACACAATTTAGAATATTGTTCAGGAATATTTTCTCAGTATTTTGGCGTAAGAGACCAGAATTCATAAGTGGACAGTTACAGAGTGATAACGTAATTATGCTTTATTCGGTTTGTTACCACAACTGTTTTCTTTTATCTTAAAGTACTTTCACAGCAATGAAATCGTCTGTAATATGCAATCACGGGATGATCTCTTTTCTCATTAGTGGCTGTGTAAAGATGCAAAAATACTGTGATGTGGCTGCCACCCCACTGTCGACATGCACATCGTCAGTAAATATATATCGTGTATCATTGTTATCGTACAATTTAATACTACCAGAAAAACAAAACCGAGACGGAACTGCGAAATACTGAATGACAGCTTGAGAGCGAAGGGTGAAGTGGTCATTACTGTTGTCAACAGAATCTGAATCACAGTTCTACAATTTTGAGTGTATCTCAATTTCTCTTTTAGTATATTTTTTTCCAACCGAGCTTCAGGTTTTTGTTTAGTCAAAATTAACTACCAGAGAACCTGGCAATGCTTCGTAACTGCTAGATATGTATGGGAACTGGATATACTTTAGAGATATCGCTGGGAGTTGTCTACAAAAGCTTCAAAGATATCAAAATTAATATAAATCATAAAGAATATGAATCACAAAGATTCCTTACTTTCCATTTGTAATTTTTATTCTTTTAGGTTTCTTTAATGTACACAGTTATTACAATCACAGAACATCAGAATACACAAAAAGTGAATGGAGCAAGTTCGTTTCCCAGTAAGACAAGCAGCATCCACCGTCAATATCTCCACTGTTATACGGATATTTTCAGTGTCACACAGACAGAAAGACAATGTGGCGTAATAAATCATACGAAACACAGTTATTATGTAACGAGGCAGTGGAGATGGCTGGTCCCTTGCACCAAAATTACAGAAACTATTGCTGAACAACCTCACAGATTTCGTCGTTAAAGAGTTCTTGTTCAATCTGCATGGCGCCAGCTATTTAATACACCGTTAGTCGCCAATGGTACAATATCATACCGTGCATTTCATCGGTGCTGTTGTCTGTTGGAGTTTTACACCATCATTCACATGGAACGCCTTTAACATTAAAACACTGAAGGGGCAGAGGGTGACTGCATTGTTATTAAACCATCATAAATTTTACTATTCTATATTTTATTCAAAGGAAGTCATAATTTATAGTTATCCACTATTAACTACAATTACAGGGGGCACGAAGCTCCAATGGTATGTCACATACGGAAGTCCTGTTTTACACCCTATACTGACAATCTACAAGGGACACGAAGATTCAGTCGGATGTCACATACAAAAGTCCTGTTTTACACCCTATACTGACAATCTAAGACTGGTGGGATCCGCGAAATGGTACCATCTGTAATCTTAAATTTTACTAGTGTTTACTAAACTAGGGTTAAGAGAAGTACAGCACGTCTGAATTCGTTCTCCCATATCTTGTCTGCTGAAAATAAATCAGCAAATTTGTTATATCACTTAATCAGTTTTCAATGAATTTTCACTAGAGACAAACTGTTCAAAAGGAAGACTTATGACAACTTGGTATACCACTTTATACTTAAAAAAACTCACAACTGAGCTAATTTGAAAATGCGAACAAAGGAAACTTTTCCTCAGATCGAAATGACGTTTGACTCACATTATTGCGCGAAGCTTACCAAAACGATTAGCAACTTTTCAATGGCATAAACGCCATCTCTGTGCCAGCCAGAGAATTTTGCCACTTGCCCTTCTATTTCGCGTCTAAGATTTATAAACGGAGATGTGTTAATCTTACCGAGGCACAAATATAGAGAAGTTCATTCAAAGTTTCTTTTCATCAAAATTTGCTTGCTACTTAAGCCGTCCTCGCTAGCACAGCTCTCAGTGCATCGGCGCTCGACTTTAGTTTGTTACTGGGCGATATTGCGTGTCTATCAGCAACATGTAACTGCACGAGATCGCTTACGCAACATCGTCGGTAGCGCTGCAACCGCCCTGTCTGATCGCACGATCAGAGCGGGATGACCGTCGCAAACAGGTTTGCCGCGCCGGTTCCGGGGACGTGAGCAGCGGCGCATTAAATCTTGGAATGTATACAAACTACGTTCTCGCCAAATGCATTGTTTTCGCACGACTGTTTGAAGCCAAGAAAGTGAAACAACACCGCTTTGGCCCCTTAGTGATCACCACTCGTAGGAGAATGGACTACTGCCGGTGAAATGAGCCATCAGCAGATGAAATTAGATTAGTCCACTAGAATCTATCTTACTCAGAGGGCGCATTTCCGGTATTGGAAACTACGGACTCGAATTGCAATTTCCACAAAGAAAGCTTTCACCAAAATCAGAGGAGTCATACAATAAAGAAGGTGACGTTTGAAGTTGCACTTATCCCATCCTAAAAAGCGCGCCACATTGTCATCACACTTCTGCGGCGACCATAATCTGTGTCAACGAAAGTTTAGCCAACCGTGTGCATATTATACTCATTTATTGAATTGCACTGCAATCGCTTACGGTTGGCCCTGGATGTGTGCAGTATGCACAGGACTTTGAAACTAACGTAACAGGAGATCGATTTCTAATGTAACACGTCATATCGATTACCGCTGCCTTTGTACTCGAGTCTGCTACTGTCGTTGATAGTTATCACATCTGGGAACGCTTACATCTGAATGCGGTATCACGCAGAAGAATGTTGGATAGAAGTAGCGAGCCAAGTGTTCCAACAAATATAAATGAAAAATATGTTCGCAGCAGAAAAATATTGCAGCTCCTCCACCCCACCTTCCCCAATTCATGCACAGCAGTCAGTTTTCAATGTGCGTTCGTCGGTGAAACACTCGGAAACTATAACGGTTAGAAAAACCTTTACGATAAGTTATTTTCAAGTGCTCATGAATGCCGTCCTAATATACTGCTCTGCAAAACTCAAGGACGAGATACCTAACAAGGGAACCTCCCCATCGCACCCCCCTCAGATTTAGTTGTAAGTTGGCACAGTGGATAGGTCTTGAAAAACTGAACACAGATCAATCGAGAAAACAGGAAGAAGTTGTGTGGAACTATGAAAAAAATAAGCAAAATATACAAACTGAGTAGTCCATGGGAAGATAGGCAACATCAAGGGTAATCTGAGCTCAGGAGCGCCGTGGTTCCGTGGTTAGCGTGAGCAGCTGTGGAACGAGAAATCCTTGGTTCAAGTCTTCCTTAGAGCGTAAAATTTTATTTTTGATTTTCAGACAATTATCAAAGTTCAGGCACTCACACATAATCAACTGCGCTCTCCAAAATTCCAGGACATGTTCAGATTTGCTTAGACATATGCAGGATTTGACGGTCTACACACGGAAAAATTTGAAAACGTTAAAAACATATGTTTTGACAGAGCACAGGGAAAAGTGTGCGACTGTGAAACTGTTGGATTCATTTGTTGCAGTTTATGTGACAAACTCTTATATTTTCATCACTTTTTTGGGAGTAATTCTCACATCCACAAGAAAATCTAAATCGGACAATATAGAAGAATCTTTTTACCCATTCGCCAAGTGTACAAGTTAGGTGGGTCGACAACATATTCCTGTCATGTGACACACATGCCCTCACCAGTGTCGTATAAAATATATCTGACGTGTTTTCCTGTGGAGGAATCGGTTGACCTATGACCTTGCGATCAACTGTTTTCGGTTGTCATTGGAGAGGCACGTCTTTTCGTCTACTAATCGCACGGTTTTGCGGTGCGGTCGCAAAACACAGACACTAAACTTATTACAGTGAACAGAGACGTCAAAATGAACGAATGGACAGGTCATAACTGCGAAAATAAATAAAAAATTTTCACTTGAGGGGAGACTTGAACCAAGGATCTCTCGTTCCACAGTTGCTCACGCTAACCACGGGACCACGGCGCTCCCGAGTTCAGATCAGCCTTGATGTTGCCTATCTTCACATGGACTACTCACTTTGTATATTTTGCTTATTTTTTCATAGTTCCAGACAACTTCTTCCTGTTTTCTCGATTGTTCTGTGTTCAGTTTTTCAAGGCCTATCCACTGTGCCAACTTACAACTATCTGAGGGGGGTGCGATGGGAAGGTTCCCTTGTAAGTAACGCATTAACTCCTCGACCGAAATGAATGAAAGGCGGGAGTATGTTGCCAGATGTCTCCCAAACGTACACAGAACGTTGGGTCTCTTATGGCCTGAGGTCAGCGTGACTATAGCGCCAAATAGTCTGGCCTCGCAACACAATGTACTTGAAGGAACGGGAAAAGACAGTATACGTCGACCAGCGAGCAGTTAGAGTGCACTGTGACCGTGTTCTTCATAACAACACGATCCCGAGACAAAATCTGGATGACTTCCTACAGGAAATAATCGTCGGGAAACAGGAAGAAGGACGAAGTGTGACGGGTGTAGCCCAGGAGTTTGGTACTGCTCACAGTTTTGCTTCACGTGAATGGGGCGAGTTCTGAACCGCAGGCACTGCCGGCCGATGGAGGGAAGGTGGTCGACCGTGGTCAACTGCAGCAGCAGATGACAGCTACATTGTGCAACAGACAAGAAGGGACACCCCCTCCCCCCCCCCCCCACACACACAAGCAATGGGTGCAATTGCAACCACATTTAAGAAGAGTGCAAGGCACGCAATCTCACGCTCTACAGCGGCACGGCTTTTGCATGAGTTTTTTTTATTTTATTTTATTTATTTTTTGTTACGGTTTTAGGGTGCAAAACTGCTATGGTCTTTGCATGAGGGTGATCTCTCTCCTCGACGACCAGTGCGTCGTGTTCCGTTGACACCCGCACATCGGCGGCATCGTTTGCGCACTCATACAGCGAGAGGTGAGAACACGTAATGCATCCATGAACATTATCGAACATGATCGTTTTGGTGGTCCAGGGGTTATGTTATGGTGGGGGTGGGGGGGGGGGGGGAGGGAGGCAAAAATGGAGCTTGGGCGTACTGACCTCCAACTCTTTCAAAATGGTAGAGTCGCCAGTCAACGCTACAGAGACTTCCTAATGTGCATCTTTTCAGTGGTACATTCCGCCCTGACTTCCTCTTTGTGGATGACAATACGCAACAGCATCGAACAGCGCGAGTGGCGGAGCTCTAGGAAAGAGAAAGTGTTCGGCGAATGTACTGGTCTGTCCGTATCCCCGACTTAAATCCCACCGAATATGTGTAGAAAACGTCATCTGCTGCAGCACGTCTACAGGCACTGAGAACCATCCAGGAATTACCAACCGCACTGGTGGACGTATGGAACGCCCTACCATTAGAACTCCTTACCAATCTTACTGCCAGCACAGGGAAAGTTGCAGAGCACGCAGTACTGTCCATGATGAACACACACCCTAATAAGAACCATGTCTTGCCTTTTGTAATGTCCAGTGGACCATCATGAATCGCGATGGCTGAAGCGTAATTACGTAAATTTAAGATGGAAGGGGGGAGAAAGGAAAGGAAGGGGAAGAGAAGAAACTATTGCTATCAGCTGCATCGGGACTTAATGCCGAATCAGCAGCAACAAATGAAACTATGTGCCGGATCGGGATTCGAAACAGGGACCTCCTGCTTACGAGTCAGTTGCGTTAACCATTGCGCCATCCGGACACAGTGTTTACCGCAATTGCGCGGACTATGGCGGCACGCCTCCCAGCGGTCCCGCATTCCCAACTACCGCCACCTATCTGCAGTCCTCGTCCATATTCTCCATGTTCGCTATTTTGAGATACCCGCCAGAGGTCGAACGTAATTGGGCATTCGCACTGAAGGTGGTAACTTCATTGCCCATCAAGGCGAATTAGTTATCTGAAAGTGTGGTGTCTGCTCTTTGAAATAAAAACTGTGTCCAGGAGGCGCAGTGGTTAACTGCCTAGTAAGCAGGATATCTCACGTTTGAATGCTGGTCCGGCACACATTTTCACTTGTCGCTGTTGATTTCGCATAAAGGCCTGATGCAGCTGACATCAATAATTCCTCCCCCCCCCCCCCTTTTCAATTTGTATAATACAGGGTGTCCGAAAAGTCTTTCCCTGATTACATAAATTGATAACTCAGGCTAGAAGTAAGATACAAATATGAAACTGGTGTCTAATTGTTTACAAACTATCAAAGTTTTTTTCACACATCGGTAAACTTCCACATCAGTACCCCTGGTAGCACGTAGCACATCTAGGCGATATTCAATTTCCGTCCACACATTAGCCAACATCACTGGAGGGATCGATTCAAGGACTGTGGTTATCCGTTGCCGCAAGGTTTCAAGATCTGGTACGCGTGTTCGGTAGACCTCGTCCTTGACATAACCCCATAAAAAGAAGTCTAACGGGGTTATGTCAGGAGAGCGTGGAGGCCAAACCGTTGGCCCATCACGACCAATCCATCGCCCAGGAAAGGTCATATCGAGATAGGCAAGGACGTCCAAACCCCAATGAGGCGGTGCACCGTCTTGCTGAAACATGACATCGGGGTGATACTGAAGCAGCTGAGGAACAGCATACAGTTGCAACATGTCCAGATACACTGCAGATGTGATGGTAGCCTCAGCGAAGAAGAATGGCCCGATAATTCGATCGAGCAATAGCGCGCACCAAACATTCACCTTTGGACTGCCTCTGGTGCACTCCATGACCTCGCCAGGGGGTTGTGAATCCCAAATGCGCACATTATGGCGATTCACTACTCCACTGACAAAAAAGGTCGCTTCGTCGGAAAATGCAATTCGTCTTAGATAACCATCATCGTCCTCAATACGTGATAGCATTTCGACCGCAAAGTCATATCGACGTGTACTGTCATTGGGCAACAATGGAAGTGGAAGTTTACTGATGTGTGAAAACACTTTGATAGTTTGTAAACAATTAGACACCAGTTTCATATTTGTATCTTACTTCTAGCCTGAGTTATCCATTTATGTAATCAGGGAAAGACTTTTCGGACACCCTGTATGTATCACAGCTGCATACAGGGCGTGGTGTCCGAAAGAACAGACAGCACGCATTCATATAACTGAAGTGCAATTATTGTGTTTTAATAATGTCAGTTCTGTTCGTCTCATTGAGTATTTCCCCAGTTCCCTTATGTACTGTGCTGTACCAGCTCTTTGTATGTATGCCCCACTGTCACTTGACGGTGACACATCATGCCATTGTTACTTTCGGTCTTAAGTTTGGCACACACTGTTTATGGATTGCGCAATGTGCAACGCTGGATGAAAAAATCGGATTGAGTCATAGGCATACTCACAGACTTGTGATTGGCAATTTACTTTCTTTTTCCCACCCAAATGCCCAGCTGTCTTACCTGGAATCTGTGGAGTGCAGGCAAAGTTCCTTCCCTCACTGAACGCTAGAGTTCACGCTCTGTCGATGACGTGGTCACGATAAGTGTTAGCAATTGCTTTGTTGGGCAAACCTGGCGAAGATAACTGAATATGGCATGTTCGAGGAATGATCCACACTTTCGCCTGAAGTGACAACGAAATGATTAAAACTGGGCGGCCTTTCTACACTCATGCTCATAAATTAAGGATAATGCTGATACATGGTGAAACAATGCTCTGATGGGCGGTTTGCGGGTTTAAATCACCTCGGGGTATGACCATGCGGTGCATTTGACCTGCGGTCTCCGCACGGTGGCGCCGGCATCAGTCCACATACGCAGAGGTGTGTTGGTGCATGTCAGAGAACGGTGCAGCGAATAAGTGTGTAGACGTTTTCAGACGTGCTAACGGTGACTGTGTTGAAAATGGCTCAAAGAACACGTATTGATGACGTTATGAGGGGTGAAATACTAGGGCGACTGGAGGCTGGTCAAACACAGCAGGTCGTAGCATAGTCCCTCCGTGTGCCACAAAGTGTGTACTCAAGATTATGGCAATGATTCCAGCAGACAGGAAACATGTCCACGCGCTACAGTACGGGACGACCACAGTGTACAACAACAAAAGAACCCATATCTCACCATCACTGCCCGCAGACGGCCATGGAGTACTGCAGGTAGCCTTGCTCGGGAACTTACCATAGCCACTGGAACAGTTGTTTGCACACAGTCTACAGATGACTGAACGGAAATGATTTATTTGCTCGGAGACCTGCAAGGTGCGTTCCACTGACCCCTGGTCACACGAGAGCCCGTAAAGCCTGGTGTCAAGAAAACAGTACATGGTCATTAGAACAGTGGTCCCAGGTTATGTTCATGGACGAGTCCAGGTATAGTCTGAATAGTGGTTCTCGTCAGGTTTTCACCTGGCGTGAACCAGGAACCAGATTCCAACCCCTTAATGTCCTTCAAAGGGACCTGTATGGAGGTAGTGGTTTGATGGTGTGGGGTGGGATTATGATTGGTGGTCGTACACCCCTGCATGTATTTGAAAAAGGAACTGTAACAGGTCAGGTGTATCAGGACGTCATTATGCACCAGTATGTCCGCCTTTTCAGGGGTGCAGTGGGTCCCACCTTCCTTCTGATGGATGATAACGCACGGCCCCACCGAGCTGCCATCGTGGAGGAGTTCCTTGAAACAGAAGACATCAGGCGAATGGAGTGGCCTGCCTGTTCTCCAGACCTAAACCCCATCGAGCACGTCTGGGATGCTCTCTGTCGACGTATCGCTGCACGTCTTCAAACCCCTTCGACACTTCAGGAGCTCCGACAGGCACAGATGCACGAATGGGAGGCTGTACCCCAGCAGCTGCTCTACCACCTGATCCAGAGTATGCCAACCCGTTGTGCGGCCTGTGTACGTGTGCATGGTGATCATATACCATATTGATGTCGGGGTACATGTTCTGGAAACAGTGGCGTTTTGTAGCACATATGGACTTACCGATCTGTGTCGTGTGTGTTCCCTATGTGCAAGTGCTACCACATTCTGCAATTATCCTTCATTTATGAGCATGAGTGTAGTATCTGAGCCACGATTCCTCTCAAAGCCTTCCCACAGTCTCCATAGTTGCACAACGTTCCTGTTCTGAAATGCCACTGAGCGAAACTCTAAATTCGAAGGTATTCCAGCCGTTCTCCTGCCTCCGTCAGACCTTACGATAAGGGCTTTATATGCGAAATAAGGAAGGCCATATCAAGGATGTTGAAACACAAAAGTTTATTTTTTCTCTCTATGTTTAAGAACAATCCATACTTCTACAACTCGCTTCACAGTTTTTAATCTGTGAAACACCGAAATTTTACACGATTGTTTACCTTTACAGCATATTTTTGCAACGTGTTAATGAACCCAGAGATTACTATTGATTTTATAACAGCTCCAAACAAATTTTATGCGGAAAGCGTTCACCACGGCCACGATATAGATAAAGCGATTAAAAATTAGAAACTAGACAAGAGTCTCGAAATATGATGGACTGCTAAAAAAATTAATAAGAAAGTAACGAACGAAATTAATTTACATGTTTTGTTATGAGGCTATCAGAAATTTATCAACGAGAAGCAGCAAAGATACATTTTTTGGTACAGACACATATTTGGCATTGTGAAACACTGAACAAAAGCGTAGGAGAGCTAAAATATGTATTTTAATGAGCACACGCGCAGAAGAAGGCGTTGGTGCGTACTGAGATCTAACTCCATCAACGTTCTGGTAACTGCAATACTGAAGTTACGTCATATTCATACTACCCCGTTTTGACAGCAGTCCACAGACCGACGCTTCATGCGATATCTGTCGGCAGCAACTGCGGTACCAAATCAAAAGAAAAAAAATAATTTAGCTGACTCAGTCTGCGAAAGGTAATGCCGATATTTGCCAGGCAATACCTCAGGACAAATCACAGTATTGCAGTAGCCAGACAGATAAGGTAATTGCGCGATAAATAAAAACAGCCACTGAACATGTTGCGTAACAATTATATCGACGTCTTATCATTGCTGATCTCAAAACTGGAGCGTAGCCTTCGGCACGAGTTGTTGACTTCAGACATATCGTACCTCGGTTAGATGGCTTCGATGCACGGAACGTAAAAACTCAGGGGACCGAGATTACTGGTGTGAATGTTTTCTTTTGTTCAACAGGACAATAGTTCATAATTTTGCTTTTAGAAAAGTAGATATAGTTTTCAATGAAACTGACTGTACAAGTTTTAGAGTTCTTTAGATAAAAACCTCTTACGTCTAACTCGTGCCAGACATGTACCACCCGGATATGTCTTACTCTTCAAGTTAAAGCACATCAGTGGCTTCTGAGCACTGCTGTATAGAACACGCAGCGAACATCGAACTCTCGCTGAATTTAGATCTGTACTTGAACAACATATTACCCATCTACCGAATATTTATTTACAATGCTAGAGATAGTTCAATATGCTCATCTAATTATATAATCGTAGTTGTCTGAAATATTTCTACCCGCCTTCCCAGTCGTGATCGCTATAACTCGCTATTGAAAGAGGTTATATGGGAGCATTAAGCTGCACATCATAGTCTCACAATGTGAGGGCGTCGACACCGCAAATGGAAACACCTGAGTCGGGGAATTTAGAGTTCGTTATCTGCCTTAGAGCTATTCCAGAAGAGATAACTGAGTACCGACAACAGTTTCACCGTCTCTTTGCTTTCGCTTTCGTAATAACCCATAACATACCCAAATCAATACAGATGCACACCGTCATCTATACAACGCAATTACACACAGGATAGGCCTCCCATGTGTCATCAAGTGCCTTTCTTCCTGTGTTTCCGAAGCAGTACTCATTTTTAAACCGAACTACATAACAGAAGCACTGTAGATTATGTGTTATGTGCTACTGCTTCCGAATCCGTTGAGAGTGTTTTCTATGAACATCTACGAAGCTAAGGAAAAAGGGGAAGTGAGAAAACGGAAAGAAGAGGGTGAAATGAGAAAAATCTGTGAGCGGCGTGGTCATTTAGGAGTCTTCTAGGTAAAATAATTGTACGAAATATCGCTGCTACGAACGTTTTAACGACTTCGAAAATTATTTCCTATTCTCTGGTAACGTCATACTGAACGAGACGACGTACCACTTCCAATTGATGTTTCTAATTGAAAAGATAAGTATTATCATTTTCCTTCCTTTTACTTCGTTAACGGCTCTGAATGATTCTCGATATGGCGAAGAAAAACATTAGCTAGCGTATTAGCAAGGCAACTTCCCATTCCTAAACGGTGTTCTCGTATACACAGGGTGGTACAGCCTGAAAAGAGTGTTGCCGTTTGGTTCTTCTGAGAAATAATTGTTGAGAAAAAAAGTTCGATACGCTGCGCCGTTTCCGAGTCAATTACCCTTTAAGTCATCCAATCAGATCGTTGCCGCCCATATTCAAGCGGTCCGCCAGATATACTGTTAATTAGTGTCAGCTGTTCTCATAGCATAGATGATGGCGCACTAGACAGCTCAGCCTATCGCCAGGGTTCGGGCTTTACTACCATCCCACGCCCAATTTTTGTATCGGACGCAACGGACTGCTTGGCTAACTTAAAAGCTAATTTTCTCGGAAAGGGAGCAACGTATTGAGTCTTTTCTGAGCATTTATTTCTCAGCACAATCTCCCCTGCAACATCCTTATAAGCTTTTCAGCCTGTTTCTGAACAAGCTGTGCTTCCGCCTGAAGATCCAAACTTTGAAAGATACGAGAAGTGCTTTTTTTCTTTTTTTCCCTACGGTTCTACAAGTTAAAAACCTAATGCTATATTTCTGTACTTTATTATCACAAATAAAACGTTGTATCTCAGCTGTATCTATTTAAATACTGCTATTTATGTACCAAAATAGCGGCGTTACTCGTTTTGAACCGACAGGCTTATCATCAGTGTGTCGTTAACGTCTGCATTAAGTTTGTGTTGTTGACATTAGCTGTTGGCGTTTTATTCCCCAACAACTGACGTAGACAACAACAAATGTAATAGAGCAACACGCTGAAGGTGAATTTGATGGTTCGAAACCGGTAACGGTGCTGTTTGTGTAAATAAATAGCATTATTAACAGTGGGAGATTGCTGTTTTCGTCTTTAAAAGAATAGAGTTGTATTTCGTACACAGCCATAGTATCAAAAATGTTAGTTATCGACGGAATAGCAGGAAGAATCGTTTGTTCCAAGTGTCATTATGCTGTCGACGAAACAGTGCACAAGCTCCGGAATTTGCCCGCGAAAACCCAAAAGTGGTTCACTGGACGGGGATCTGAGTTGCTATCTTCCACGAGTATGAGCTCAGTGTCTTAACCACTGCACCAACTCGCTTGGTGTTGATGTTAGAGAGAATGGCGTACTCTACCAACTGATCAAAGGACTCAGGGCACAGAAGATACTGTTGTGGTTTGGTGGAAGTTTTAGTCAGCAGTTTAGGCGTTATGATCCTCCTACGTAGTTCACCAAATAGGTACAAAACTTTCGACGCAGAGATTACAGCTGTCATCTAGATAAACTGTGCGCCGATAGGCGTACAGACGATCAAATACATGAGAGTTTCCTATGGTGCCTGCAGAAATCAGTGCACATAGCCAGCCAAGAATTGCTGTTGTCAACATTAAAGACGATTCTATGGAACAACTGCAAAGGCATAAACAGCAATTTAATTATCCCACAAAGTAAAACACGTTTATCAAACATTTTGTGGATATTACCACACATGATGAGGTTTTTGCTGGAATGAATAATTATGACTGGTGACGCGACATTTGCTTTATGTGCAGAAGTTAACAGGCACAAGAAGTCCAAGTAAATTTTTTTTTTCTTATATGAGAAAGACAAAGTCAAGATGTTTAACCAAAGATTGAAGTAGCACTTCTCAATGGATGTTTCATACTTCGATTTCGTGCCTTGCAATTTCAATAAATACTATGACATAATGGGGGATGTACTACCACAACCGTTGAGAGTATCACATCTAGAGATAACTTGTGAAGTTACAACTACTGAAGGGGGACCGTCGTGCAACACGTCAAGTTCATTTACTTCCCTCTAGAGAAGTTGCTAATTCATACCTGCACATTCATTTTCATCAACTAAACAAAACTGGCATTATTTAGGATGGAATGTGGAATGTTAGATCCCTTAATCAGGTATGAAAGTTAGATACATTGGGAATTACTGAAGTGCAGGTACAGGAGTTGTAGTCAGGAGAGTACAGGGTTCTCAACTCAGAATCGAACAGGAATAACGTAGGAGTACGCCTAACGAATAATCAGAAAATATGACTGCAGGTAAGTTGATACGAACAACATAGTGAAAGTGTTATTGTAGGTACAAAGCCAACACCTGCAATAGTAGTAGAAGTTTATATGCTGACTAGTTGCACAGATGAAGGGACTGAAAAAATATATGATGACGTAAACAAAATTATATAGACAGTTAACTGAGCTGAAAATTTAACTGTGATTGGCGACTGGAAAATATGTAGTAGGAAAAGGCAAAAAAGGGCAAATAGTAGGAGAACATGGGTTTTGTCTATTTTCTCTTTACCCCTTTCTTCGACCATACCTTCTTCCTCCTCTGCCTATCCACATCATCATCCCCCACACCCCCTCTCTCTGTGTGTTCATCTTCTCCTCCCTCCTCTTCCTATTCCACCAGTACACTTTCCCACTACTCCTTCAACCTGTTGCTGCTTCTCACTCCTCTCTGTCCATCTCCTCCTTCCTCTCTCTCTCTGACCATCTCCTCCTCGTCTTCTCTCTGCCCATCTCCTCTTCCACACTCTCTCTGCCTACCCCCTACTCGCCCCTGCTCCTCTCTGTCCATCCATCCTCTCCTGCCCCCTCCTAGCTACCCTCTCTCTCTCTCTCTCTCTCTCTCTCTCTCTCTCTCTCTCTCTCTCTCTCTCTCTCTCTATTCAGCTCAGTCTGCAGCCCCCTCTGTACATCCACTCCTATATCTGTAACAATCTCCCCACAGCCGTGCACATCAACATATGTAGTAATTGCAAAACAGGTCAATAACGCAGCAGGTCAATACTCCTCAAACAAAATGCCTGTCATGTCTGGCAACCTACACATCAGGGGCTTGAAAACAGTTTTTCTTTTTGTCCCTGAAACATAGGACGCCATGAAAACAAGAGGATTAAGTAGGCCAATACTACTCCAACACAACACATCCATCGTGTAGAGCAGCCTACATGTCAGGGGCTCGACAACCACTTGGCACCTAAGCTGCACTTCAAAGCAGATCAATAAGACAGGCCATTATTACTCCCAAGCAACACACCTCTCACACAGGGCAACCTATATACGAGCAGCTGGGAATTTTTTTTTTGCCCATAAACCCACATCAACTGGAGCTAGGAGGTTATAAATCTCACAGTGCTAATACTCATGCGGCTTGCTGTTTCAGTGACACACACACACACACACACACACACAAGACATTGTAAAAAGGTAGGAAACTTAAGAGATGGAGCCTGCATAAATTAAACAAACTAGAGGTTGTAGAGACATTCAGAGAGAGCACCTGACAATGTCAAGACAGAAAACTGGGAAAGTAAAACAATAAAAAACAAATGGGTAGCTCTGAGAAGGTAGCAGACAATTATATAGGTAAAAAGACACGGCCTTGTAGAAATCCCTGGATAACACCTGATATACTGAATTTAACTGATGAAACGAGAAAATACAAAAAAAAGCAGCAAATGAAGCAAGAAAATGGGAATACAAAGGTCTAAACATGACATTGACGGAAAATGCAAAATGACTAAGTAGGGACGGCTAGAGGAAAAATGCAAGGCTGTAGAAGCATGCATAACTAGGGGAAAATGTATGCCCCCTATACGAAAATTAACGAGGCTTTATGGAGAAAGGAGAAGCAGATGCATGGATATCAAGAGCTTAGATGCAAGGCAGTATGAGGTGAAAAATGGACAGCTGAAAGATGGAAAGAATATATCTAGAAGGGCAATGCAGGTAAAAACCAACTAGAGGACAATGATATGGAAAGGGACGAGGAAGTAGGCGAAGAGAGATGATAGATACAATATGCAGGAGTAATTTGACATAGCACTGAAATGCCTACATAAAAGCAAGGTCCATGGTATGTAACATATATGAGACAGGCAAAACATTCTCAGATTTTTGGAAGAATATAATAATTCCAATTCCAAAAAAGATGGATGTTGATAGAGTGAATATTAGCAAATTATCAGTGTAATCAGTCATGGCTGAAACATACTGAGATGTATTATTTACTGAAGAATTGAGAAAGTAATAGACGACGACCTTGAGAAAGATCAATTTGGGTTCCAGGGAAATGCAGAAACATGCAAGATCATACTGACTCTACAATTTATCATAGAAGATAGGTTTAAGGAAAGCAAACATAACTTTATAGCACTTTTAGATTTAGATAAAGCTTTTGACAATGTTGACTGGACTGAAGGTAGCAGGGGTCAAATACATGAAGAGAAAAATTATTTACAACTTGTAGAGTAAACAGATGAAAGTTATTCAATCTGTACATTGAGCAAGCTGTACAGGAAAGCAAACTAAAATTCAAAGAGACGGAATAAAAACTTAGAGGTTTGCTGCTGATGTTGAAATATTGTCAGAGGCAGTAAAGTGTTTGGAAGGGCTATTGACTGGAATGGATAGTGTTTTGCCAAAAGTATCGATAAGGTTTGCTATTTGGGCAGTAAAATAACAGACGATGGTGGAGAGGATATAAAATGCATATTGGCAATAGCAATAAAAGCATTTCTGAAACCGAGGAGTTTGTTAAAATCAAATATCAATTTAAGTGTTGGAGGTTTTTTTCTGAAGGAGGTATCTGCTTGGTGTGTAGCCTTGCATTGAAGTGAAAACAGAAGGTGGTTAACAATTGTAGAGGGAGACCAATGCATGAATACAGTAAGCAGGTTCAAATCGATGTGCTGTAGTTATGCAGAGATTAAGAGGCCTGTGCAGGGCAGACTAGCATGGAGAGCTGGATCTAACCGGTCTACAATCTGAAGACAACATCATCATAGTCATATAATTATGGAGAGTGGTAGTACTTTGTCATACATTGTAATACAGCCCTGTCGTTTAGTACGAAGGTGGCAACCTGCACCCCTTATGAGAAACATTGCAATTGTGCCTACAATCTTACAATACTATTCTGCTGACATAACATAAACCAAATGAATCTGAAATCCAACAATGGAAACTAGAAATTGAAATATCAACAATATTAGGAACAGGCTATACTGCTACTCACAGTAAAGATGATATTTTCAGTTGCAGACAGGCACAACAAAAACCATTTACTTTTGGCCAAACCTCTCTTCAGAAAAGAAAACACACACATTCTCACAAGCAAGCAAACCTCACACACACATGGCTGGCAGCTTCGCTCCGAGCAGCCGGAGATGACGGTCTTGTATGCATGAGGTAGGTGTGTGTGTGTGTGTGTGTGTGTGTGTGTGTGTGTGTGTGTGTGTGTGTGTGTGTGTGTGTGTGTGTGTGAGAGAGAGAGAGAGAGAGAGAGAGAGAGAGAGAGAGAGAGAGAGAACGCACGCGTATTGCCCTTAAGTTAAATGCATAACCATCTTTTCATTCTGCCTGTCTGGAACTGAACATGTCATCTTTGAGGTGAGTAGCAATCTATCATTTCCCTAAAATGGTTGAATTTGATATCCATTTAGCTAAGGAAATAAAATCATCCAGCAAACACAGTGGACTTTTTGTGGTGTCTATGACTCTCCTGATACAGTCATTTCCTTTTTTTGTCAAAATCGAACTTCCCTTCCCCCACAAAAGCTTCAGAAGAGTGTTCTTTCATCCTGGTAACAAAGCTCCACAACTACCAGTTGGAAGCAATATAACAGATTAGATATAGTGGTCGTTGATCTCTAAACTGAAACAGCATGGAGGGTGACTGGCACAATAAAGCTGGTTAGTCGACAGTATTTACTGCAGACTTATAAATTCCCATGAAATTTTCTTTATCACAGTGATTGATTTAATATTACAACTGTTTCTGTCCACCAATAAGCTTGAGATTTGAAGACAGCTCATAAACAGCCAAACCAGCTATGAAATAAAAATAATCTTTGTGATAAAGACCTATCAGTGTGCTCCATGAAAGAAACAGTCCCTGCAGATTCCCACAGTTACTTATTTATTTAGACTATCTAGTAAATTTTTGTGCCAAAAGATGGTCGCTTAGACAATTTGTCATCAGGATGATACCGGTCTGAAGATGGTCACTAACACAAAAACCAGTTACCACAATTAATGAATAAATAAATAAAGATTTCATTCTGGACAGATTGATTCTGTAATTATTTATGTTTATATACTGACATTTACGTCAAAATCACGCAACTGCCTCTTGCAATAAATAATTGACATAGCTCACAAAGTTGGTTCTGTTGACAAAGGTCTATGGTTTCATAATACTAATCCAATAGGTAGATCCTGTAACTAATAAGGAGGTACTGAACAGAATTGTAGAGAAAAGAAATTTGTGGCATAATCTGACTAGAAGAAGGGATCTGCTGATAGGACATATTCTGAGACATCACCAATTTAGCAATGGAGGGAAGTGTGGTGGCAAATATTGAAGAGGCACACCAGAAGATGAAAAGTAAGCAGAGTCATAAGGATTTAGGCTGCAGTAGTTATTCGGAGATGAAGAGTCTTGTACAGGACAAACCAGTTTTTCAACTGAGGACCACAACAACAAAAACAATACTAATCCAATGTTTACAAACACTGGGGTACAACTCCTAGTGTTATTCTCTTTTGTTCAGAGATATTCTGTTTTATCAATAACATGGAAATTATGAGAACACTTTGTTAAGCAACATAAATTTTTCAATCTAAGAATCAAATCAAATGCTTTGTTTCCTTAACTGAATATGCTAAGCATGACATAAGACCGTACATATTAACAAAATAGTTGTTTTGTAATAATCAATTAAATGAGAATAACTGTGTCACAACTTAGATATGTGAGTTTATGGATTGGGTTGCTAAACGATAAGGTTATAAGTGCCCATACACAGCTTAGGTATCTTTCACGTTACTTGGGAGACTACACCATTCTGATAACAAGCATGACATAAGACCGTACATATTAACAAAATAGTTGTTTTGTAATAATCAATTAAATGAGAATAACTGTGTCACAACTTAGATATGTGAGTTTATGGATTGGGTTGCTAAACGATAAGGTTATAAGTGCCCATACACAGCTTAGGTATCTTTCACGTTACTTGGGAGACTACACCATTCTGATAACATACACATTCTCTGAGGCACAAAAATATTTCATTTAACCATTAACGTTGAGTGAAAACTTTTTTCCATTTTTCTAATGTGTGGGCAATCAAATACTAATGTTTCACTGTTAATTGTTACTGTGTTGTCAGTGGTATGTCTAACTTGGCTTATATACCGACTTGGCTTATATACCGACTGCAGCTTTAACTACTCAGACATAACATAGGGTTGAAATTTTAATTGTGGGAGCTTTATTAAATAGTACAGTCAATGGTGCAAATGGTAGCATTAGAAAGTTTCCTATGAAGCGGTAAAACATTTTAAAAAAGTCTAAGAAGATATGGTACCCACTGAGTTATGCTTTGCTGCTGTGAAGACTGCAATAAATAGAAAAGAAATTAGTACTCATCACTCCATCAACGACGATGTAATAACAGAACAAGGAAGAAAATTAGTCATGTCCTTTTTTAGGAACCGTCCCAGCATTGGCATTGAATTCTGAGGTAAACCATGAAAAACCTAAGTCAAGATGCCCAGTTGGGTTTGGAGTCCTGCTCCTCTTGAACCGAGCTCTATGGTCTTTACAACTTTGCATCCTTCTCCACACAGTAAGTTGAAAACCTCTGTGGAAACAATGGCAGCTAGTTATACTGATACCGTCACAGATGAGGTTTTAGCGGACTGTGAGATCTGTTATTTCCAATACTCTTCCTTAATGGTGCAACCTGGTATTCTGTCTAACTACATATTTAAGGCATATTCTGTCTAAAGATTTGCATTTAGGGCTATATCTCACTATGCCTATGTGCTTCTGCTACAAAATAAGGACATTTCTCTGTCAGTTAATGTGTTACAAGCCTTAGGGTCGCTGATGAAATTTCAATCATGGGGAAAGTCTAATGAATAGAAGTTCTCATGCAAATTTTTTTAAAGTTTTTCATATCTTATTTGCCTAACAAGTATTATCAAATTTCATAACATCACCTGCATTAAGTTACTGTCATTATAAAAACTCTATAATCATGTGGTCTTAACATGCAGAATAATAAAAAAAAAAATGGAAACCATTCAAATCTTTGTCAAAGCACAAAAGATGTGCACTCTGAGTACATACATGCACACTGGAAAAACCAATGTCGTGTGCATCAACAGTATTAGACCCACTTCACAAATGTTGAACCAAGACTTTTTTTTTCTTTTTACTACAACACAAAAATACTCTTTACACCTACCAGATTAAGAGCAGCCGACCAGTTGCAAAGGATAAAGTAATCTTTACCTAGGTTTCAATAGATATAAATCTATCTTCTTCAGAAGACAGCAGTATTATAATAACATGAAGTGATATGTCCTTATCGTTTTGACAAACATCTGCATAGTTTCATTAGTATGCAGATGTTTGTCAAAACGATAAGGACATATCACTTCATGTTATTATAATACTGCCGTCTTCTGAAGAAGATAGATTTATATCTATTGAAACCTAGGTAAAGATTACTTTATCCTTTGCAACTGGTCGGCTGCTCTTAATCTGATTACGTGGAACCGTTGCTGTAGCGCAGCTATGTTTAAAATACTTTACACCTATTATAACTGCAACAATGAAACAATATTCTGCAATGGTCCACTCAACAGCTGTTGCTACACAGCAGCTCAAGGCCATTGCCTCGATATTATATATGCTGCTGACCTTGACAAGCAGGCACATTGACATAAGGAAGAAAGCTATTCACTAAATATAAGTTCCTTGAGAAAATGAAATAAGCTGACACTTTACAGGTTACTATAACCTCACACTTGTCAACTTAGGCAAATAAGAAAACAAAGAACACAAAATCGCTAAGAACACTGTTCACTTCCACAGTGTTATTTGGACTACACAAGTTACAAATGATTAGTTTGAAAAGATGAAACACACACACACACACACACACACACACACACACACACACACACACACACACACACAGTGTGTGTGTTCTATCTTATAATTTACTCTTATTTAAATATGCCATCAAAAAATATAGTTAATTTATCTCATAATTTACTCTTATTCAAACATTCCACATTCTTAATGTCTTAGTATTTTGAGTGTCAACTGTAACAAACCAAAAATGAAAAACGGTTTTCCACTTTCTTGAGAATACATTGAAAACTATGCATTGTTGTAAAAATAATTCTAAAGGAAACTACATTATCCTTAAAATGTGAAAAGTCAGCAGACAGGCAGCAGAACACAGTTGTTGCAAATTTTGACATATTTTTCAAAACTGTGTGGCAAAGCTTAAGTACTCTTATGAAATGAGAATTGTTATGCAGTTGTTATTCAAGTGATGAAATATTTTGTAATGTTCATTCATTTCTCTGTGGTCCCCAAGACAGGTGTAAGTTATTTGCTTTTGACAAAATTTACTGAACTATGTTAATGAAACTGCTGCACGTGAAATCAAAATCCCACTTTGCACCTGGCTTAAATTACTAAATTGGACATCATCTCCTGTTTGGACCATGGATCATACATTATCCAGTATATTAACATTGGTATATAGTCTTGCACAGGTTTTAATATATCCAGTCTTGCACAGGGAAAAAGGGAAAACATTATAGGCTACTCAACTAAAGTAAATCTACAACCTGAGGGCTATAATAGTAGCAAACTCTGCTCTAAGAACACAACACACTAAACAGATCAAAAGGAAGCACCCTGTAGCTGTGGGATTAAGAGAAACTTGGAATACAGCACATAAAATATTCATCTAATGAAAATTTATACTGGTGTCAAAAAAATGTCAACAAAAGGAGAACTAGGATGCAGTGGGCTGTGCATTTTTAGCTGCTACTACTCACAATTAACAATGATGGAGAAATACATGCAATTCTGCACAACAGCATGATGTAACGGATAATAAAAAGATAATCGTGCATCACAGCCAATGAGTTATGTAGCTAGTTTGTTTGTGTGGTCATCCTCCGCAGCAAGTATATAAATTCTTGTTTTGTAAATAAATCTGTTTTTCTGCTGCAGGAAAAGGCAGTTTTATTTACAAAACAAGTAGTTACTTAGTTTTTCTTTCACTGCGCCGTCTTAAATGCAAATAACTGTAGGCTCACAAAAAAAGCATTTAAAAACTTCCCACGAGAAATAGAATTAACTGGAGAAAAAAGAAAATACAGGCAGGTAAATGCTAATCGTTACTATACAATTAATCTGGGAGAATTAAATACATGTAAACAACAGAACGTAAACAACAATGATAGGGGATATACAACCATCAGAAAACAACAAAACAAATCAGAATTTAACAAAATATATATGCTATAATTTTCCAGACACGCAAATCAAATGAAAAATTTGCAGTTGACATACCTTCTGATTTTATGTTGGCTCCTTCTTCGATGGGGATCACAAGAAGAGGAAATATTCCACTAAGTCCAATAAATGTTGATCCGATCAGTGAGAAAACCCATGGATGATACTCAAATCCTGAAATGCCTGAAGATATGGCAAGCAAAAGTGAACTCGGAATTAAATCAGAAACCATGTCCTTATAGGCATACCACAATTCCGCCGAATTATTAGACTGACAACTTATGAGAGACGCACTATCAGTCGAGCACATTGTCTACTACAGTAATTTTTAAAGTTGTCACTTCCTACTAAATGCACGAGACCACTTATTAAGTCCTAACAGCAGAGCTGCCGCTCATGTGGTATGATTAATGTTTGCGTTCTCCTCTAAAAGAGAATGATAGCTTCAGATATGACCACTGGCCATCGACGAACAAAATCAATGACCGATATGAATAAAACAAGCGCTCTTAGATAATGCTAAAGTGTAATCTGATTATGTTATTTGTACACGATTTCAAACTGCTCACACACACTGGTGCACAGCAGTTTGTGAACTGCCGACTGAGATTACATCCCTTGTGTTTACAACGACTACGTAACTCACGAACTCGTCGGTAGATGGCAACAGCAGCCAGCATACTCATTGCAGAGTAAAAGTCGCTCCCGTGAATTTGGACGCGATATTCAGCGACGATAAAGTGAGCGACATGCGCTAATATATTTATATATTTGTCTTAACAGCTTGATGTCAATTGTCCATGCGACATTCCACCGTATATGTTCATAAACAATACACAACTGTTTTCCGGTCAAGACAAGGGACAAGATCGCTGTAACGATGTTCACTAACTAAAATTTAGAATTTATTCTAAATGACAGCTCCCCACATATTAGAACTGCACATGTTCTTTACTTTTCAATGCAACGTAATTTTAAAGTTCATTACGATGTGCAAATGACCACAAGAATTTGGAATGTGATACTACTTACACTACCCAAACACAAGTTCAGTAAAACTAACAAACAAAAATCCTTGGAAAAACAAAGACTAATTTGAAACATACAAAACCTCTGAAGAAAAAATGAAGACTTTGCCTGAAACATGAATATATGTCTTTACGATCTTTGATTATATGACGCAATTATCACTCTCAAGTTAACGCAGCAAATCACAGAATTGGATATAAGATGGTGAATGTCGAAGAAGGAAAAAAAAAAATCATGTTTCCGCCCGGGATCGAACCGGGGACCTTCCGCGTGTTAGGCGGATGTGATAACCACTACACCACGGAAACCCTACGCCTGTAGTTGCAAATTTAGCAGTATAAAACGGCTTGACAGTTTACTCATATAATTGGTAATATATATTAGACTGTGGAAATAGGACATTGTGTTTGGAATGGGGCAATTCTTACCATTTCAATATCTAATGATTCATGTTTTAACCCTCCGTTACTTGCGCTAAAACTCGTGTGACATTGTCACTCGCGCGGAAAACAGGTGTCATCCACAAAGCAAGCGGTCTATTTGTATACTTTGAACGGTCTTTATGACTGATTTTATGATTTTTTATTCAGTCTAAATATAATAAATCTAATATTCGTACACAGTTCGACCATTCGAAGAACAATATCTTCAGGTGAATTACTGGCATTACATGGTCGCTCTGGTTGCTTACCGACGTAAGGTCCTAAATTCAAAGTGTAAGCTGTTTATACATCAACCAAAGCAAGCACTTTTAACCCATACTTTGCTAGGGATATATTGCCTGAATGGAATGGGCAGTTTGCTCTAAATGCCAAAAGCTGTTCGTCAACAGTACGATATTCACTAGGTGAAAAAGAAGTAAAATTGGCAATTGTTCGTGAATAGTACAAGTACCTCTCTGATAGGAGCCAACTTGTCACTCTCTCTGCGAACACCTCTATCACGGATATTATCAATCCTAAGACATCTCAAGTGAAACCTGAATCGGTTTTCACTTATACATAAATAACATGATTCAAGTCCGTTTCCCTTTGAGTTGTCCCACAATTTCGATATACTCTTCCTAGAATATCTCAAAGATCCACACAGATATAACAAACCAATGAAAGCTCTGATATCTATCGCATCTGTTTCTTTAGCATCCCTTTCCCTAGAGAAGTTACCATGAACTTCACTGATGGATATATTTATTAGTGCATGTTAGGATAATGCTTATTATGTTTTCATTCAAGAACTAATTCAGAATTTCTATTTCTATCTTTTTTATCTGAGCTTGATTTTTTGGTCCAGGCAAATGCGTAATAATATTACATCATCTGCTTCTAACAATGGTAGGATATTTATTTTGCCTCCGTTTAGTTATTCCATCTTTCCCTAAAAGAGATGCATCCTCTTGAGTTACTTCTTCCTGTGACACATATTCATCATTCTCTGGCACTTCCTGTTCTGTTCCTGAATCATGACCGCTTTCATGAACACAGTCCTAGGTCTCTGAGTCAGCGCTATCACTGTGAGCATCTTCATCACTCAGATCATTGAACCATTCCAACCATACATTAAGATCTCTACTAAACTCTGTCCGAGGTTTTTTTACTTTTGACATTTCTGCCACAATCTAAAAATAAAGGAATACTAGGTAACACGGAAGGTAACTGCAGTCACTTTCAGTAAGTCCAAACTTACGCACATGAAAGATTGATGGAATCTAGGAAAGCAATAAACTAACACCGACTTACTTTGTTTCAGATTGTGGCAGCAGAGCTCGCGCGGAAGACAGGTGTTCTTCAGACTATAATAATGTTTCATAAACAATTTATCTTTTGTAACTGAAAGCCAACAATGTTGGAGCTAAACTGCTGGAGAGTTAACAGAAAGGTACTGAAAATGGCACGATCTCAATCCTACCCTGTCAGATAAAATTGAGGGGGAAAGTCATGTGGACGACGAGTGTCACCCGCGCGAGCGACGGAGGATTAAGAACGTCGCACACGAAAAGAACTGTCATATTAGACGAGCAGATGTGCCACATATTTCTTTTTAAGCAATGTAGAGCTGTACTTGAATTTTAAAGGATAAACAGCATCGTATGCATGTTATATTATCTATGCTGGATCTTGTGAACTCCGCGGCCGATAATGATTGTTGGTGAACGTCAGGTCATCTGAGGTCATCAGACCCCTAGAACTTAGAACTACTTAAACCTAACTAACCTAAGGACATCACACACATCCATGCCCGATGCAGGATTCGAACCTGCGACCGTAGCGGTCTCGCGCGGTTCCAGACTGACGCGCCTAGAACCGCTCGGCCACACAGGCCGGCGGTCAGAAATATTGTTGGCGAATAACACGACCAGACATCTCTATCCGTATCTTGTTTATCTTTAAAAATACAAGCACAGCTGTAACCTGCTTATAAAGAAATATCTAATATATTTTCCCGTCTATATGTCAGTTCCTTTTCTGTGCGACTTCTTTAAAACCTCAAGGATAAGATTTTGGCTTGCGTTTATCTACGAACGTTCGAACAGATGTTAGTTCCACTGATTTTTGTCCTTTTCACACTAAAGAATGAAATTGTTCTGGCACGAAAAATCAGAAGAATCCATTATTACGGTATAATTTTGTTACAACAAATCTCAGAAAAACGGGGGTCCAAGGCTTGGCATGTTTCACGTCACAGAACATCACATATTCGCTCTTAATGTAGAAAAAATACTGCTTCTCCCGGTATAAGTAACTCAGTTATTATGTAACAATATTATGAAAAGGAAAGTTGCTACTCACCTTACAGCGGAGATGCTGAGCCGCAGACGTGTGTGAGTTACGGTCGCGCGTGTGTTTGTCTGTCATCTATTGTTGACAAAGGTCTTAATGGCCGAAAGATTTTTTTGTGACAGTCTTTTTTTGTGTTTATCTGCGACTCAGCATCTCGGCTATATGGTGAGGGGCAACTTCCCTTTTCATAATATTGTTACGTTCCATCCTGGATTTTCCATTGTTTAACTCAGATATTAAAACGTTTAGCAGCTTGTAGCATAGAGACTGAAATGCTTATTACTAAAGACAGAATAAAATTTACCGATGTAACACTGCACGTACCAGTATATGTGTAAACGTAAAATGTCTTATTTACAACTTTTAACTCTATGTTCCAGGAGACACAAAATTTATTCGAATCTAGTATGTGACGTACTAAAAATTGCTTTTTTGAAACGTTCTAGTCTTGCACATTATCATTACAAAATACTCACTACCACTGCTGTTAAAGAGCCTCTGTGTTTGGATATAAATTGTACATTTATACGTCAACATGGGTATTTCAGCCTTAGCTTCCCAAGTTATCTTTTTGTCACATTCTGTCCCTGGAGCGGTCTGACAGACCGCTATGTTTAAATAGCCATAAAAATTGCATTCAGCAATTTCTGCAAAGCAGTTCAATTTTTATGTGAAAGGTTACATTAACACAAAAAAATGTATCCAGATAAATTTTAAAGTTTATTTTCACAAAATAAATGCATTTAAACAAAATGAACATAATATTTCATGATAAAGTTAATGCTATGAACAGTCAAATACATCCCACTCTAAATTTACCTTTTTGCTATATTTTATTGTTTATCACTCATGTAGGAATAAAAGCATAAAAAACCTCCCACGAAAC
Source organism: Schistocerca americana (assembly GCF_021461395.2). Lineage (NCBI taxonomy): Eukaryota > Metazoa > Arthropoda > Insecta > Orthoptera > Acrididae > Schistocerca > Schistocerca americana. The sequence continues at coordinate 406,262,719 of NC_060121.1, read as the reverse complement.
ATTAAAAAGAACGCAAATTAACGCCAGTACTTCTCAGGTTTTTAGTTTCCTTCTCAGAGTTTTCTTTGCATTCGCTGGAATTTTTTTGTAGAGAAATCAAGTTAGACTGGCGATTTGCAACAATAAGAAACAGAAGGCGTCCTTCTCTTCTTTTTTGGGTCACAGGTGGAGCATGGTTTGCGTTTTTCCAGTCTTTCTACAACGACTTTTACTCTTGGTTCTGCTACACCCAAAACACGGGTAATGGTTACGCGTAGTTCACTTGGTATGTGACTGTTGTTGAACCGCTTTTTATCTGCGGTGTCGCCAATGAATTTTTAAGTTTCTTCAAAAAATTAAAACGGCTCATCTGAGCATCATCTCTGTAGAAATTGTAAAGGACAATCGCATTCACCTCACTTATGTCCAACATGCGGAAAAATAACATCACTGGCCATTGCTGGAAGAGGCTTCGACGACCAGATATATTTGTTTAAGTAAATATATTTGTAGCAGAACCTTTAGCTAAAGATTCAGACTCTACACCTATGTCTTCATTACCCTGATCACCTGTTTCTTTAAAGGAATTCACAGGTGGCAAAACAAATTCATCTTCATTTTTGCACTGTTCCTATTCTAAATTATGCTCACGTTCAATTTCGTTGCCTCTATCGAATCCATCGTAACTTCCTAAACTGTCCTCAAACAATTTTAAAACAGTATGCTCAAAGTCAGAAGACAAAGACCTGGCTACTGAATCTATAACGCCAAGTCCCAGGTGCGGTCTCAGAGTCCGCTAGCGAGAAAGAAGCATTAATGGTGTAGGTAAACGCACATTCGAGTGACTTCTGACCAAGGAAACCACGGCAGCTCCGGTGAAAACTAGACAAGGCTGTAATCTCCTACCTAATCCCTGTACGTTAGCAATGGAGTAACAAGGGTTAAAAATCAGGGGCACCCTCAAGTTTTCGTGTCAGCAGGGCAAAACATTTTTCCCTATACATGTAGTTTAGGAAATTTTGAGGGTGTTGTTATCTGCTCATCATTTTCTCCTATTGGTTTCCACAGCGCACTTTTAGTGCCTGGCCAATGTTACAAATATAAGAAAGCTAACATTACAGTTACAGTAAATCCAATTTTTACATTCCCAGATTTTACTATTTCCCGCCATTTACGTTATTTTCTATTAATGCCGTCGTAAACCCTGTTCCCTTAGTTAAACATTTTCCTGCCACTAAAAATTTCGTATGAACATCATTTCCCACATTTTGCGCTTTTGAACCACTACCACATGTTTCAACATCAATTTTAAAATCGATTTATGTGGAAACTACATAGTGTTCCCGCTCAAACACAGCATGTAGGATAATGTGCAACACAAAGCTGTACAGTTTGTCTCATAATCTGAATCATTTTGATTCTATGAGAAATACAAGTGGCTTTTGAGGGCCATTTTCAAAATGTTACCGAGATGTATCGTCAGGGCCTCAACTCTAAACTGCAATAAATCACGAAAAATAGCATTCGAATTTATTTTTCTCTTAAAAGCAAATCATGTAATGCACGACAAATAGCAAAAAAAATCAATTTTTTTTTCAACTTACTTAGCGCGATTTGTTTGTACTAATTTCGTAAGGTTTATACTGATGAGCTCTTCTACGCCCTTAGTTTTGTTTGTCATTAAGAAAATACCTAACTTTTCAACTGCACCCTTACTACATTGAGGATTCATATCTATTTTTGCAAATTCGTGAAACTTTTTGAAATTGGCGAAAAGACTGCGTATGAATGCACCATGAATGCTATGTGTCATACGAGGCCGGAGAAGCACACACAACTTACAAAGTGCTCCTGCAACTGCTATAGAATAAACCAGGCATGGATATAACGATACCTGGTTCAATAGAAATGTTCTCCTTATGCCATCTGTCAGTCTTGAAATAATAATTTTTGAAAGTTCGAAACTGTGTGAAATCTTATGGGACTTAACTGCTAAGGTGATCAGTCGCTAAGCTTACACACTACTTAACCTAAATTATCCTAAGGAGAAACACACACACCCATGCCCGAGGGAGAACTCGAACTTCCGCTGGGACCAGCCCCACAGTCCATGACTGCAGTGCCTGAGACCGCTCGGCTAATCTCGCGCGGTAATAATTTTTGATACGTTGACATGTATTCGACGTCTTACACTTTCTGGAATCGGCAATCTCCTGGTTCCCAATGTAATTTCCGAAATCTTAAATGCTGACCGGCACGCTACTATTTTTTTTTTTTTTCATCCAAGCATATGGAGTCAGTTGAGGTTGGCTAGGTCTATTTTTCTCCATCCGCACAATTACAAGGATTTTTAATAGAGATATTTGACTCCTTTTTCTTGTAATATTGCCTCTCTTATATTTCGAATTTAATTCGTTTGTGAGGTACAAAAAATTTACGAATATCGTCGTTTTTTCACTCTGTTCACTACACTTTTACACCTCACATTGCACAAAATCCTAAGCAAATCGTATTCATCCACCACTGCCCACTTCCGGCGTCACTGCTGACTGTGGAAAACCGAGAGATAACTTCATTCATTGCCAACGACACTCACGTGCTGCACCCATCAATTGAGTTTCGTGACAGTGCATTACAGAGACGTTCATGCTCAAATGTGATGCTTATTTGCAGTAGTCATTATGAAATTGATTAAATGAATGCTGTTGTACAATAGTTAGTCATTGAGTGCCACCCACTTTTACATCGCATAGATTGGCAATACTTCCGATGGCAACGACTTCCTATTTCTACCGGCAAGAACCCATACGAGGCTACACAGTACAAATGAACACTCCTACAGCAAATGAAAAGAAATATAACGCAATATGCTACTGCAAATTAGTGTCTGTCTGATTTCTGAGGGTACAAGATCTGATCAACAGTATCCGGAGATCGCTATTTAATGCGGAACTGACCACTAGATGTCACGATGGGCGGACCACCAATATAAAAGAAGGGAGGGAGTATTGTGTTGAGTGTTGTCAGATCAACTTTTTTATAGCTAGCTCTGGCTTCTTTTTAATACCACTTAGCTGGCAAATGAGAGATTAACTCAGTCCGGAAGTATGGCTTTTTTCATAATCATTTGGCTTCTTTTCTACCATTTTGTTACTTTAACTACAAGTATGCATTAAAATCCATGTTGATTGAAGGAAAATTGTTTTCAAGATTTGAAATCACATTTTAATATCCCATGAAAGTGTGCTATTAGATTGAATTAGAAACCGCAACAAAGCAGACTAAAACTGTGTTGCGTACGTGTGTGCTGACGAGCCTGGAACACAAGCCAAGACCAAAAAACTATGAAATATAAATAGTTGAGATTGTTACCGTTAATGTTGCAGCATAGCTGACACCACCGAATTATCGCGGTTTTACAACAATGAAGAAATTGTTTCAAGCAAAGCAGGCTTTGATTTATGCAGGATGAATCAGAAGCCATACGCTTCACAGTTCTAACAAATGATGTGCCAGCGACTAAATCGAGGAGAGGAACAGCGAACTACTATTCAGTGTAAGAAATAATGTAATATTTTTATTGTGAGAAAAAGAAATATGTGAAGAAACTGACTTACGAAGTTTATTTAAATGCATTTTTGCGTCAAAATATCGTGATTTTAATTATGGGCTGACTGTGGCGTACTAACTATTTTTTAGAGAGGGGTGGGGGGAGGGGGGTAAGCAAACCCATTTACTGTGATTCTTTAGTTTCTCCCGGCTTATTTCTTGCTCGAACAATCCACGGGTGTACTGCCGGTCCATAGTGTCCAACGGGCACAATATTTCGGCCATCAGACATGTCGCCGTCGTCAGCTGCGCTGACGAACTGAGCTCCTGAGGGTGGCCGGCCGTCTTAAATCCCCTCCCTTCGCCAGGCCTATTCTCCGCGGTCGTGCCGATGAGGTTGCGCCAAACTTTGCTAAGGTCACGCATCACATCGCTTCTGCAACAGCTAAGAGAATTATGAAACGTGCTAGCCTCGCCTTGATTCGTGAGAGGGTACACTTTACCAGACGCAGCCTTGAGTACAATTCTCAGGAACTGCTTAAACTACATCTACAATTAGCCAATCATTTTAATTCCGGGACTTGGGACTGGATTGATGGTGTTACCTGGGTAACCGCCGATTCTGCGCCTAAGAAGACCTCGGGACGTCAGATATCTAAATTCTCTCGTCTCTCTGACAAACCATTGCTGGAGGCTCCACGAAAGACGGTCATTAATCTCACGGACATTGAGCTGGCTGGGGATGTAGTTTCTGTTCTGGGGAAGGGACTTAATTTTGCTCCCACAACTAGGTTCACACCGGTACAGACATTGTCAGTGCAGTTGAACAGGTTGCTGCGCGACTACCATCTGAAGCAGCTGAACAAGTACGCCGGGAAACCTGCCGTGATCTGACGAGAACTAAACCGATCAAGTCGAATATTACCAACAGGGAGAGGGCAACCATTCGAGACGTGAGACAGAGCCCTTCGAGATTGTTGTCTTACCGGCTTACAAAGTCCCTTAAGGACTACATTGAGAAGATGCAGAGCCTGCTAAGTGACGAATCTTACAGGAAGATCAACGCTGACCCCACAAAGAAGGTGGCGAACAAGACTAGAGCTCTTCTCAAGGGCGCAGATTTAGCAGAGGGTCGCCAAGAAATTGACACCTCATGGACCTGTACCGCCAAGACTTCATGGACTCCCTGAAGTCCACAAAGAAGGGGTGCCGTTACGCCCAATTGTCAGCAACATTAGGGCACCTACATATTTGCTGGCCGCCCACCCTCAGGAGATCAGTTCGCCAGCGCACCTGACGATGACGACATGTCTCATAGCCGAAATATTGTGCCCGTTGGACACTATGGACCGGCAGTACACCCGTGGATTGTTCGAGCAAACCCATTTACTGATTTTGCCCTGAAGCAGGACTGTTAAGAATACGTACATACCGATAGTATGGGAAGGTGTGTCATCACTATGTTGTTCTATAGGGAGAAACAATCATTAATACTAATATGAAGCCAATTTTGTAGGTCATGCTCTTGAAAACAATTTCATTGCTTTAATTTTTAAAAAGACATCATTTATCTGGGAAGACATTGGTCCCACTTTATGTTGAGAGCATTTACGAAAAGGAGTTTATATTTACTGTTCACTACAATATCAGTCGGCTAAAAAGAAACTTTTTGTTATTATTACTATTTTTTAAACACTGCACATCACATCTTAACGAAAAGAAGAGAAACATAATGTGTTTGAAAAAGAGGAAGGCATTTATATTTTTTATTTAGATTAAACAATTTTACGTACAATTTCCAAATGTTGTTTTCCTTTCGACAGTTCGGAAGCAAATTCTTTCATGACATCCATAAGGCTAGTTTCTCCAGCCCTGTCTTGATGAACATGAGGAGGAGTAAATGGGTGAGCCTCGACTGAGTCATTCTTGTTCTGAGGCAAGTCTTAAGTCATCTCAAGGCGCAGAATGGCCTCTCAGAGGATGCTGACTATACTGGTATTGTCAGAATTGGAATGATGAGGCGAATAACTTCCCGAAAGAGTTCTTTAACCCTACTAGGTTCAGCAATACGCTTCTTCCTATAGAGGATACATTACATGATTATATACCAGTCGTAATGGTTCGCAGTATTTCGTGCTGTGCATGAAGCCTGTGTAGATTAAGGGGCGTATGCACGTCCTGTGCCTACAGTGTTAAATCTGCAGAACCTTTGAGAGACAGATATCTGAAGTTTTTAGGAAGTATAGTTTCACTTCTTCTCTGATTACTGAACCAGGATCAGAATATACAGACAAATAGTGATCATTTTTCAAAAATTATGTGCAGATGTTCATTCTCTAAGTAAAAACCGTTACAAGTAGAGATATTCTGGTGGTTCAGCAACTGCAGTACACTATGAGGTAACATAGTGTAAAATAAGACATATGTATCTGTAGTAGTTCCTGAGATAATGAGTCAAATATTTTCAAAAATGTCTTTTCCGGGAAATCAAGTTTAAACATTTTATGTGATATCGACTCACATGTGGAGCCATGCCAGCTCCTAGAAACAGCCAGGCCCATAATCAGAATTATCGGAATCGTGTACTTGATCATCCTGCAAAACTAAAAGCTTCCTTCTTTTCCTGCCTCTTGCTTGTTTAGTCATTTCCTCTGCTGTACGCTGCACTTTCATGATCCTGAGTCGATCCATTCGCTGGAAGGCTTGCAGTGTGTTGGCTCCTCGAGTGATTCCAAGTTGCTCTAGTGCCCTAATTCTTCCCATATTTCCATCATTAAACGTTGTCACAGCATCAAAAACACCCAAGCGTAGAGTTTTCATGCCTACAAAGACTCTTTTTGGTATGCGGATCCGAATGACTTTATTGAAAGACTCATTCGGGTTTTGCGTTCGACCATCGAGGCATTTGGAAAGAAGACCATAATGAGCTAACTCTCTATATATTGGCTTAATTACCTGCATCACTGCAGATGGTATGCTGTTTTTGTGCCTAAATTGTTCCTCTGTAACCGCTGCCGGAGCTTTGCGGTAGTTGCACCATGAATCAGCATCAGGTGGGCAAAATGGATGATTTGTGGAAGGATGTTGCCCACACTGTTCTTTTCATTCCTTGTAGGTCGTGTGTGTTGTTCCTTATTGCCATTGCATAATACTGCTGGAGTTCATCAATGTTTTTGTCTGTAAGTCTTCCTTTACCGTTTAGAGTCTTTCCATCCGATAACTTCTCTTTTCCTTTTGTCTGCTTTAATTTTAGAAGGTGTGTTTCCACCCGTTTTTGAACGTGGCCCACACATTCAATCTTAAAAATATGCTTTTCACCATAATGTTGGCTTTCCACGACTGATTTTAAGGCCTTCGAATCACCATCCCCCAAGCACTCCTTGAAGCACACACCTCATTCCTGCTGTGAGCGTCTGAACAACTGCACCAGCCTCCATACTTCCACTAGTTCCCTTATAATTGTTGACAAAATTAGTTTTATGACTTTCACGTGTTTCACTGTCAACTGATTTACACTGATGGCAGTATTTTGTTAGCACTTAGAAGTCTAAAATTTTACCTGTGTCTACACTAGTGACAGTTGTAACTGCATTTTTAGATGTGTGGCCTCTCTTCTGCCATGTACCATCAACTGCCACAGATAAGTCCGTCGTGTTGTTTAATTCTACTGCTTCCTTAGCAGCGGCTTTCATAGAAGCAACAGCAACAGATCTGGCACATTCACCAATTACTTCTGTGTACTTACTTGATCTGTTTGGTGGGCATTACAAGTTCAACGTCACACATAATACTTGAGCTGCAGTCAATCCTTTACCTAGGCACCTCATTCCACAGAAGAATCTAACATTGCTCTCAAACAAGTTATTCTTGCACTTTTGAGAAGTCCAAAATGACGCAGAGAGCCTGCAAACTTTGCACTGAACAACAAGTGTGTTAGCTAGTCCAGTCTCTGCAGACGTGTCCTAAAAATGCTAATTTGCCCACCACAAACTTAACATGATACAGCTTCTTGTAAAAATTGTCCTAACACACTGATATCTAATAAAACATAACGTGAACTGTTTACATGATCTCCTTTGTCAATAAATAAATCCTCATGGTTTCCAAGTTTCCTCCTCGAAGCACTAGTAGACGTGTCCTTTTCGTGTGCCTATGATAAGCACTGGATTCACATCCAGTCGTATACTGATTTCCGTAAAAACGTCGCTTCTTAAAAGAACTTTTTTTGTCACGTTGAAAAGCGGTAGAAGAACGTGTAATAGTACACCAAACCACTATGTTCACAGTTCAACGCCTATAAAACACTCCACCCACAAAGTGAATCCACAAGATGCATGTGCAAGACTGCCATTTCTGTTTACACAGTACTTCTGACCTCTTAACATGAATTCAAGGAATAAATAGCTGAAAACAACAGCCTTGTAGACTGAATAGTTCCAGAGATAGCAAGTCAATGTTGAAAGACCGGAGTTTTTTTTACACTTGCACTATTAACTTTGAAATGATAAAAAGTAAACTTCCAATTGGAATTAATCGCCATATGACGCATCAAATTATTCAGGAGAGATCAAATATTATTAAGAGATAATAATCAGGAAATGTCACTTTTTGACCAATTTCACCTTACGTACTCCCCTTAAAGCCTATTATTACATGTACTCTAAGCATTCTTTCAAACGTCGTGTAGAAGGAAAATGTGTTTGAGAAGACGTAATAAATATCTCTTCAAGATCCTTTAGATCCTCTTGGTTGAACCTTCGATCAGTCTCATTCAGAAGGAGATCAAGAATTTCAAACAAATCTTTCGTGAATTTTTGTTCTTGAGACAATTCTTTGGGAACAGACGGTGTTTCTGTGCGTTGCAAATACGCTGGTATTTTTCCTGGCCGTGAGATACTTGGTTCTTTCATATTTAAGTTTTTAGAATAATCTTTAGGTTTCTCTAACAGTATATCAAATGCTTCCGTAGCTCTAAGATTTGCAAGCGCTACTTTCAGAACCTCTACAGATGTTTAACTCCGTCTGCATTAAAATTTGTTTTCTATAGGGATCTGAACAGTACCTCACAGAGTCCAAACGCTTCAGCTGCTACTATAACATAAAAAAATAGTTTCAAATTTTTCGAGCTCCTTCGAATAGTCCCGCAGCACTGACCTTCTTTCGTCTCTATCTGCGTTCGGTACATTCAATATTTCGGTCACTGTTTTCTGGATTCGCTCATAGTTTCCCATTAATCATGTCAAAGATTTTGCTCTTACAGCCCATCGGGTGGGACACATTGGAATCAGTTGTTGAGCTGTTGGGTTTGGATTCGTCTCATCGACACCAGTGGTAGCACAACATCTGCATACACGTTTTCCCTTTTTGCGGATTCTATAATTATATTTGCGACGTCTTTCACAGTTATCAGTACATCGCACATTGGATCACAGCTTCTTGAAACTTCCTGTGACGCCAGATCCAAACAATGATCGCTGCAGCGGGTGTAACAACTCTGTGGCTGGTTTTGAAGAAGGATTTCCTTCACGTCTTTGTTCCGCTCAGATATATTAGCTGCACCATGTAAACAGTGGGCGCATAGAAACTCAGTTTCTAGTGACAGTCTTAGAAGGATGTCTTTAATGGTAGTTTCCAGCGTTTGCGTCTTGGATATAAACCCAGAAAAAGTTCTTTTATTTCGAGCGTCTCAGGGTCAACACAACGTACACTAAGAGTGAACTACTTCTGGCCAGCAACGTCCGTCGTTGAATCTGCCATAATTCCATATGACGGGGAATTATTTATTTGGTGCACAATTTCTCGCTGGATCATGTGAGCCATAATTTCCAGTACTTCGTTTTATATTGCTGGAGCCAACCAAGTGTCACGGCATTTCAGCCATATCATTAGTTCTGGCACATCATTCCGAGAAGTGTCACAAGGTTGTTAGAGACCGTTTCATGACCTCTCAGTGGGTTTCCTGTTCGACCCTGGAACCTGAGTGAACTGATACTACTAGTAAAGCAGCACTAGCTTTCTCCTGAAGGGTCAGCAGATGTTGCGCGACTTGAGTAATCTGATACCACTAGTAAAGCAGTTCTAGCTTTCTCCTGAAGGGTCAGCAGATGTGGACCGAATGGAGTCATAGCAGAAAACACTGCCACTCATTTCTTCGTAATGTAGCCACGGATAAACCACAAACCATTCCTATTTACAAGAGCTTCCATTCCTTCGAGGTAACTTATGCTTCTGTGATGGGTTGAAATTTTGTTTCAAAAACATGTGTCTGCACGCTTTGACAGTCCTATGCCACAACTTTTATGTCCATCACCTCTACCTGAAATTGTTAGGGATAAAAACGTGCAACATGATGTACCTACCATACATCACACTAACATAAAAATAGCTTTCAAAAAGCAAAGTATGTTAATGGTGAGCACATAATAGCACAAGCGTAGAAAGAAACACTCATAGCTGACCACAAAATACACTCCTGGAAATTGAAATAAGAACACCGTCAATTCATTGTCCCAGGAAGGGGAAACTTTATTGACACATTCCTGGGGTCAGATACATCACATGATCACACTGACAGAACCACAGGCACATAGACACAGGCAACAGAGCATGCACAATGTCGGCACTAGTACAGTGTATATCCACCTTTCGCAGCAATGCAGGCTGCTATTCTCCCATGGAGACGATCGTAGAGATGCTGGATGTAGTCCTGTGGAACGGCTTGCCATGCCATTTCCACCTGGCGCCTCAGTTGGACCAGCGTTCGTGCTGGACGTGCAGACCGCGTGAGACGACGCTTCATCCAGTCCCAAACATGCTCAATGGGGGACAGATCCGGAGATCTTGCTGGCCAGGGTAGTTGACTTACACCTTCTAGAGCACGTTCGGTGGCACGGGATACATGCGGACGTGCATTGTCCTGTTGGAACAGCAAGTTCCCTTGCCGGTCTAGGGATGGTAGAACGATGGGTTCGATGACGGTTTGGATGTACCGTGCACTATTCAGTGTCCCCTCGACGATCACCAGTGGTGTACGGCCAGTGTAGGAGATCGCTCCCCACACCATGATTCCGGGTGTTGGCCCTGTGTGCCTCGGTCGTATGCAGTCCTGATTGTGGCGCTCACCTGCACGGCGCCAAACACGCATACGACCATCATTGGCACCAAGGCAGAAGCGACTCTCATCGCTGAAGACGACACGTCTCCATTCGTGCCTCCATTCACGCCTGTCGCGACACCACTGGAGGCGGGCTGCACGATGTTGGGGCGTGAGCGGAAGACGGCCTAACGGTGTGCGGGACCGTAGCCCAGCTTCATGGAGACGGTTGCGAATGGTCCTCGCCGATACCCCAGGAGCAACAGTGTCCCTAATTTGCTGGGAAGTGGCGGTGCGGTCCCCTACGGCACTGCGTAGGATCCTACGGTCTTGGCGTGCATCCGTGCGTCGCTGCGGTCCGGTCCCAGGTCGACGGGCACGTGCACCTTCCGCCGACCACTGGCGAGAACATCGATGTACTGTGGAGACCTCACGCCCCACGTGTTGAGCAATTCGGCGGTACGTCCACCCGGCCTCCCGCATGCCCACTATACGCCCTCGCTCAAAGTCCGTCAACTGCACATACGGTTCACGTCCACGCTGTCGCGGCATGCTACCAGTGTTAAAGACTGCGATGGAGCTCCGTATGCCACGGCAAACTGGCTGATACTGACGGCGGCGGTGCACAAATGCTGCGCAGCTAGCGCCATTCGACGGCCAATACCGCGGTTCCTGGTGTGTCCGCTGTGCCGTGCGTGTGATCATTGCTTGTACAGCCCTCTCGCAGTGTCCGGAGCAAGTATGGTGGGTCTGACACACCGGTGTCAATGTGTTCTTTTTTCCATTTCCAGGAGTGTATTTAGCTTGCTAGTATCAATATTTCCGTTTTTCTTGGTAAGTATCTTCGACTAGTATTACTGCTATCAGATTGAGACTGGTCACTGTCATGGGTAACGCTAATAGAAACGATCTGAGATATTTTAAATAACGAAAAGATAGCCACTTCACTGCCAAGCACGAATGTTCGGCCATAATATATCATTTTTTTTATGAAATCACATGAGAAATCACAGCGAAAAGAAAAACCCCACGCAAATCCAAAAACGCATTTTCTTAATTTTTGTGTGCAAATAGGAAAATATTTTCCGAACAAACTAATTTCAGAAAGGGGTGTAGCGTTGCCTCACTTACATAAAACACTGATCCATATGACTGAAATTCGACGACGTACATGATAGAGGGTTGAACCCTCAGCCGGGAACGAAGTTCTAGCGCTTTTTTAATGCGCTTCTCCTTCTTCATTGGTGAGGTGAAAATGTGGGTGTGACATGACGGGTGGTATTGTCCTTGACTGTTGTGCTGGATTATATTTTTTTTTTTTTGTGATAAAGAAAGATGAAAGGATAGTTAGAGAGACAGTGAGAGAAATGGAAAACGAAGGGCCGAAGTGACTGGCCGATGGTTTAAGCTAAGGCTCCGCTACTGGGGCAATGGCCGCGCGTGGTGTTCGTTACTGAAACTGGCGTTGTTTACGTGCAATGTCTTCCATGGCTTCCATAGTTTCGCTGTCCATCCTCCGCCGACCAGACCGGAACTCTTCCTTCACGAATTCGTCTATAAAGTAGCTTAAGGCATCCCATTGAGAGGGGGTGAATATGGGGTGTGAATTTATCTGGGCTATTTCCTTCTTCGTGAGCACTTCCATAAACGCGTCACGGTATATGTACGTGCGAAATTGAAGCGGTCGATGGGGGAGAGAAGGTATGGGCTGGTCTGGCGGAGTGAAATTCGGTTTCCGCTTCTGTTCTTATCCGTTGCAGGGCGAGAAAGAGTTTTCCACAAACAATCCGCCAACAATAATACCGTGTCTATGCGCGTGGGATAACGAATTGCGATAGTGAGTCTAGATAATAAATCAGTGCGTACTAGACTTAAGGATAAAATTATCTATAAGGTCTTAGTAAACTGAGGGCTGTTTTTAATATGAAAACATCTAAGCACAATTGCCACGATTGATTAGGAGCCACATTTCACATAGTCAACCCTGCGATAGTAGTTGAGCAATCCACTTAAACAAAGCAACGTGTGTGAAATCATTAATGTATTATATATTCCTATGAGAAATAAAGGGAAGATATTTGTAACTAGTCAAATTAATTAAAATTTTCATACTGAAATGTGAATGTAGAACTATGAACTTCATAACAACTTGCTATATAGCAATGTTTCGGAATGTATGTCTCACTTTTCTGATCCTCCAATAGCAGTGGACTTCCTCTTGCCGTAGAATAAAAGGATGATGTAAGTACACAGTCATGATGCCTAATAATTTCAGGACAAGCTGCAATGGGTTATGGGGGGATTATCTTGCAATACTACACCTCGGTCAAACACATGCGTCCAAATACTGATTTTCTTGCAACTTACAAGAATTATTCCATCTTAGTTCCCTATACGATGTTATATTACGTAGTTGCGCCTTTCTGACCAAGTGTAACTTATATTGTTATATAGTGTTTGTCGACATCTTTGTTGATTGAACGTCTACTTACTTCGTTGTAGCGGTAGGGAATGCTTAGTCACCGACCATTGTTCATTTCCGGAACATTTCGCTTTTTTCTGCTTGAATCCTTGGCGCTGACAGTCAGCGAGTTCCGAGTATTCCAGTGTAGATCCAGGCACTGTTCTGTCGCTTTGGCATCGAGATTTGGTGCCCCCTTTAACTCAAAAGCATTCCCTCTGTGTTGGAAATAACTGACGCCTTTTCACAAATACTTTTGGGTACGCCATAGCTCCCCCCTTCCCATAAAAGTCTCACTGAGAAGTGTGGGAATATAATTACATTTACGTTCTTCAGAGAACTACTGAGGACAGTCAATAATGAGCTACGAGATTTATGACAAATAAATGACACAAAATAGTTACATACCTTTCACCAGAAAGGCTCACTCATATCACCTCGAAATTGCAGATTAAATGTGTGTCTTTTGTCTCTGTATAGAAAACTGGAGAAAAATCAATGCATAGCTATGCGGCTACGACATGAAGGCACGGCGGTCGTGAAGGGAGGGAAAAGGAGAAAGTGTTACAATACTGCCTCTCCTCACATTTAGGTCATCACGTTGTTTGTATTTTCTTATATATTGTTGCCAACATTGTCGTATCGACAAGCCAGGTTAGGTGTACCGACTGCTGTTTGGGCATTGTTGGCCGGTGTTCGTCAATTTCGATAGGATCGCACGTGGCTTGTGCCTGCGTGACCGCGAGACTAAATTGAACAAAAAAAGTTTTACACCAACTGCAGATCTGCAGACGTGTGTGTACTTGTATTGATTGGGAGTCGGACAAGAAGTAATGAGAGGATAATAGTTAACAACATAAAGAGACAGCAAAAACAGTATTTTACAAAAATGGTTCAAATGGCTCTGAGCACTGTGGGACTTAACATCTGAGGTCATCAGTCCCCTAGAACTTAGAACTACTTAAACCTAACTAACCTAAGGACATCACACACATCCATGCCCGAGGCAGGATTCGAACCTGCGACAGCGGTCGCGCAGTTCCAGACTGAAGCGCCTAGAACCGCTCGGTCACAGCGTCCGGCACCAGAGGTCTGCAATCGGTCCTGTTTCTATGCTGCAAATGGTCAGCTCTGCTTTCCCTTTACCACTTTTGTTAGCCGCTCGAAACCGGAGAGAATCTCTTCTGATCCAAAGTGACACACATCATTGGTACCGACGTGAGCAACCACATGCAGTTGGCTGCACACTGTGCTCTTCATGGCATCCAGGAGGACCCTTTCCACATCTGGAATGACTCCACCGAGTATGCACACGGAGTGCACATTGGTTTTCTTTCCCTTCCGGCGACTGAAATTACTCAAATCCGTCGGAATGGACAATGGACATGAATGGATGCAGGTGATCAGACAGGATACTTATGTATGTGTCACCTGTCAGAATCGTATCTAGACGTATCACGGGTCCCATATCACTCTCAACTGCACACGCCCCACACCATTACAGAGTATGCACCAACTTGAACAGTCCCTTGGTGACATTCAGGGTCCATGGATCGTGAGGTTGTCCCTATGCCAGTACACGTCCATCTGCTCCATACAACTGAAACGGGACTCGACCGACAATGCAACAAGTTTCCAGTCATCAACAATCCACTGTCTGTGTTGACAGGCCCAGGCGAGGCGAAAAGGTTTCCGTCGTGCAGTCATCAACGGTACACGGGTGGACTTTCGGCTCCGAAAGCCCATATCGACGATGCTTTGTTGAATGGTTCGTACGCCGACACTTGTTGATGGCCTAGCATTGAAATCTGCAGAAATTTGCTGAAGGGTTGCACTTTTGTCACGCTGAGCGATTCTCTTCTGTCGTCGTTGGTCCCGTTCTTGCAGGATATTTTTCCGGACACAGTGATGTCAGAGATTTGATGTTTTGCCGGATTCATGATATTCACGGTACACTCGTGATATGATCGTAAGGGAAAATCCCCACTTCATCGCTACCTGGAAAATGCTGTGTCCCATTGTTCGTGGGCCGACTATAACACCAAACTCCGTTCAATCTTGATAACGTGCCAAGTAGCAGCAGTAACCGATCTAACAATTGCGCCAGACACTTGTCTTATATAGGCGTTGCCGACCGCAGCGCCGTAGTCTGTCTGTTTACGTATCTCTGTATTTGAATACGGTTGCCTATACCAGTTTCTGTGGCGCTTTAATGTAATACGCTTCAGTCAAAAGCAAAAATCGCTGCCAACAAAAATACTGGTCCCGTATTTCTTGACGGCAGCGTAGTTTACTCACTGGCTCTGCCTATAGATCAAATAAAACACTTCTAACGAAGTGCACGAGATACGCCTCTAAACTTTTAGTCTTTTGTACTTTCCGGAAGCTTTACATATTCGAATATTTATACATTTTCTAAATGAAAAGTCGTACACGAATTTAAGATATGAAGCAAAATTCTGTGGAACAATTATTTCGTGAAGCTTTTTCAAACTGAATTGCGTATCTGATATGAATCAAACCTGAGTAATTTGTCAAGAACTTGGTTCCATTTTAATCCCATTAAAAGAATATCAGCATTGAGTCCATTTTGGCTTGTTTGCGTATAAAATTTGTTTAAGTTGTTCTTTATACCGACGAGTTCTCTAATAATATCTACCTTCCTGCATTTTCGTATATGCGCACCCCCCCCCCCCCCCTCCCCGTTAAATACCTTACACGGTATAATTATTGCAAAACAAAACTGCACAACAATATGCCTTGCTGTATTTCAGCTTTTTTGTAGACGTATTTAGCTTATTTCGTTTTGTAGATTTGCCAACACTTATTGTGTTGTGCGTTGCCAGTTGCCACCAGCGAAGCAGAAACAGCACAACTGGTTGATCAGGAGAGCTAGGTGACTTCGATCGTGGACTACTCACTCATTCGATGTCTCCTGTGTGACAAAATCTATCAGGGATATATCAACCCTAATCAAGATGCCCAGGTCGACTGTTGTTGATGTGATTGTGAAGTGGAAACACGGAGGAAACAATCAGAGCAAAATCAAGACCAGGCAGACCTCATGTACTGAAGGACACGGACCGTCGAGTGTTGTGGAGGGTGTTTGTAAAAAGTCACACGAAATTAAGGTGAAGAGTTCCAGAGTGCTACTAGCAGTCCAATTAGCACAATGACTGTACTTGGGGAGTTAAAAAAAGAATGTGGTATATTGGTCGAGCACCTCCTCATAAGCCAGACATTTCTACAGTCAATACTTAGCGAAGCTTTACGCGCCACTGGAGAGCAGATGAAGGGAAACGAGTGATATGAAATGATGAACCACACTATACCGTATGGCAATCCGATGGAATGGTTTGGGTTTGTCGAATGGCTGGAGCATGTTACCTGCCATCGTGTGAAATGCAAACAGTGCAGTACGGAGAAGGTCGTGTTACGACATGGCGGTGTTTCCCTAGATTAGAGGGCGTTCCCGTTATTGTGCTTATAAAAATGCTAAGCGCGGTAGGATATGAACACATTTTACAACATTGTGTGCTGCGTACAGTAGGGGAACAGTTGTGAGATGATGATTGTTTGTGTCACCATGACAATGTAGCCTGTCATAATGCAACAGCTGCGAGGCAATTGTTTGTGTACAGTAACATTTCTGGAATGGACTGGCCTGTCCAGTCCCGAGCTGAACCCAATGGAACACGTTTGGAGTGAGTTAGAACCTCGACTTCTTTCCAGACTCCAGCATTCAGCTTTTACTGCTCTCGGCTTTCGAGGAAAAATGGGGTTGACAAATCTTCAAACACCCTTTGAAGGTGTCCCCATCAATTTTTAAGCCGTCATACAGACGAAGGGTGCACGCATCCCATATTAATTTCCACTAATACGCTGAAGGGCCAAGGAAACAGGTACCCCTGCCTAATATCGTGTAGGGTTCCCGCGAGCACGCGGAAGTGGCACACGACGTGGCATGGACTTTACTAATGTCTGAAGTAGTGCTGGAGGGAACTGGCACCATGAAACCTGCAGGGCTGTCCATAAATCCATAAGAGTACGAGAGGGTGGAGATCTCTTCTGAACAGCACGTTGCAAGGCATCCCAGCTATGCTCAATAATGTTCATGTCTGGGGAGTTTGGCGGCGAGCGGAAATATTTAAGCTTAGAAGAGCGTTCCTGGAGCCACTCTGTAGCAATTCTGGACATGTGGGATGTCACATTGTCCTGCTGGAATTGTGCAAGTGTCTCGGAATGGACAATGGACATGAAGGGATGCAGCTGATCAGACAGGCTGCTTACGTATGTGTCACCTGTCAGAGTCGTATCTAGACGTATCAGGGGTCACATATCACTCCGGGGGCACAGGCCGCACACCATTACATAGCCTCCACCAGCTTGAACAGTACCCTGCTGACATGCAGGGTCCATGGATTCATGAGGTTGTCTCCATAGCCGTACACGCCCATCCGCTCGATAGAATTTGAAATGGGACTCGTCCGACCAGGCAACATGTTTCCAGTCGTCAACAGTCCAATGTCAGTGTTGACGGTCCCAGGTAAGGCGTAAAGCTCTGTGTCGTACAGTTATCAAGGTTACACGGGTGGGCCTTCGGCTCTGAAAATCCATATCGAAGATGTTTCATTGAATGGTTGGTACGCTGACACATGTTGATGGACCAGGATTGGAATCTGCAGCAATTTGCAGAAGGTTTGCACTTCTGTCACGTTGAACGATTCTTGTAGGCTCTTTTTCCGGCAGCAGCGATGTCGGAGATTTCATGTTTTACGGAATTCCTAATATTCACGGTACACTCGTGAAATGGTCGTATGGGAAAATCCCGATTTTACAGCTACTTTGAAGATACTGTGTCCCATCGCTCGTGCACCAACTACAACACAACGATCATACTCACTTAAATCTTGATAACCTACCACAGTATCAGCAATAACCGATCTAACAACTGCGTCAGACACTTGTCTTATATAGGCGTTGCCGACCGCAGCGCCGTATTCTGCCTGTTTACATATACTTGTATTTGAATATAGATTTCAGTTTCTTTACTGTAGATGTCTCAATACTTTTGATCATACAGTGTATAAGCTCCTGTCGAACGTGTATTGTGATGCAACTTCTTTGTTGCACGTACTGCCATTTGAGGTTTACGAGGATGTGCACGCCTAGTGCCTAGTGACATGAGAACGGGGACATCACGTTTTCGTTCCTTAGGAAGGCACCATTTCCGAGACACAACTCTCACCATACATATTCTTCTTAATGTCTGTCAGCAGCTTCATTACCACCTCTTATAGCTTATTAGTAATGCCCAGTTAGCCCGCCCGGGTAGCCGTGTGATCTAACACACGGCTTTCCGTGCGGGAAGGAGCGCCTGGTCCCCTGCACGAATCCGCCGGGCGTACTTGTGTCGAGGTCCGGAGAGCCGGGCAGTCTGTGGATGGTTCTTAGGTGGTTTTCAATCTGCCTCAGTGAATGTGGGCTGTTTCCCCTTATTCCGCCTCATCTACGCTATATCGGCGATTGCTGCGCAAACAAGTTCTCCATGTACGCGTACACCACCATTACTCTACCACGCAAACATAGGGGTTACACTCGTCTGGTGTGAGACGTTCGCTGGGGGGTCCACCGGGGACCGAACCGCACAATAACCCTGAAACAGTTATTCAGTGTGGGGCGGCGGAGGGGTGAAGTGGACTGCGGTAGCCGTCGTGGGATTGTGGCTACAGCGGGGACGGAGCCTCTCCGTCGTTTCTAGTCCCCCGGTTACCATGCAATACAATGCCCAGTTTGTCGTCATGTAATCTTTCTTTCCTTATGAGCTACGCATTGTTCACAAAACTAACATGCCAAACATTCTGCCCATAGAAATGTAAAATTAATTTTGCATATTTCGTTATGTAGGAACTGTACATGATTATTCGAGAATGACATCATTTTTAAGATAGTAATTCATTTTTTACATGTTGCTCTTAACGTCCACTTACGATACAACAATTCATTGTTTTAATTCTTTAGGTGAGAAAAACACACATTTTCTTGTAACAACGGAACGAAAATACCTTTAGAAATTCAAAAGAACGGGTTTCCCAAGCTGTGTGTTCCGCGGAACACTGTAGTTTCCGCGAAAAACGATTAATAACATGGCGTTTTCTTCAACAATTTGACGATAGTAGACAGTTTTTTAAAATTTTATTATGATTTGTGTTATTACTGAAGTTACTGAAGACTTACATAAAGCCCGCAGACTTACATATTTCTGTTATTAGTTATGATATAAAACTGAAACAATCGCTGAATAAAAGAAACTTTTCTCATTTTTAAAAATTTTATTAAGCTTCCAAATAAACAAGATGTACCATTTAAGTACCAGAGAAAAAGTTTGGCAACCTCTGTTCTAGGATTCGCAACAATGTTGCTCAAGAATTTATTCGTCAACGTTGAAAATAAATACGTCAGTGATTGTTGTTAACGTGTACCAGGTGTGTTCATCGAAAG
This sequence comes from Schistocerca americana, assembly GCF_021461395.2. Classification (NCBI taxonomy): domain Eukaryota; kingdom Metazoa; phylum Arthropoda; class Insecta; order Orthoptera; family Acrididae; genus Schistocerca; species Schistocerca americana. The sequence goes on along the minus strand of NC_060121.1, from coordinate 406,243,136 downwards.
AAAAATATCGCTATTTTGTATCAGTATTGTACCAATATGTCGATATGGTAGTTTCGTTCTTGAAACTAAAGGAAAATACTGAATTACTACTCACGTCAGTTGTTTCAGCAAATGTTGATTAGATTTTGTAATTACAAGCATGTTCTAAGAGAACCTGTACATGCTGACTGTTAATATACTGAAAGTTGCTTACACAACAATTTTCGTACATCTTCAAAAACCGAGATTTCGTGAAGAAAGATTTTGTGATATTAAATTAATTATCCTATTTGTTATTTGAGTCCCAACCTCCTACAAACGTTTTCATTACTGTAGTTCATTTTGCAACTCTTTAAATATGTTTTACATCCTTTTTGCGTCAGTTCATCGATATGTTCGGGCTATACTAGTGAAAATTTCGCAGGTATTTTAGGCAATAAAAATCTATTTAACATCCGGGTCGGAAGTAGTTGCTCCAGCAGTACGCCCGAAGTCAAGAGGAAAATTTTTAAGAATTTCAAAATCTTGAGTGTCAATGTGATAACATAATTTCTCAACGAATCAAACGCTGAGCAGATACCGACCAGTAACCAAGACAAGACGTCATCATTCGACTGTTGCGCAGTGGACATGCTAAGAACAAGACACACACACACACACCCATGCCCGAGGGAGGACTCGAACCTACGGCGGGAGGGACCGCGCAGTCCGCGACATGACGCCCTAAACCGCGCGGTCACTTCGAGCGGCGGACCTGTACAACTCTTAATGATAATTAGAAAATAACAGAGCTCAACACCGCAATTTTTCCGTGGTGGGACAGACTTGGAATGATTGAATAAAGCCATTAAAGACCAATGATCTGTAATCAAACAGAACTTCTCACTGTACAATTATTGGCTGAACTTGGTAATACCGTACATAATGCCGAGAGCCTCATTTTCAAGTTGACTGCCATTGCACTGCACTTTGTTACGAGTTTTTGACCGAAAACCAATACGTCAGTCAGACGAACCAACTCTATGAGAGAGCAAAATCCAAGAGCATAAAAAAATGCGACTTGCGTTGCTTCTGCATAATTTTTCATTCATTGTATCAATATCCGTTTGTATTGTGATAAATTGTGATAAATTGCGAAATTTCGAACATTCGCGAGTGCCGCAATGAACTAGTACTGCTACCGTCAATTGTATGCTTAAACTTATTTGTGTAAGTTTAAAATTTTTGAGAACAGTAGGCCTATCCTCGTTCAAAATAATCGTACTCTTGCTTCCCTGTATAATTACGTGAGAAATGGGTTATTTTCAGGAATTTTTGTACGCTTACAAACTATATTTCCCCGATTTGCCGGTATGACTGTTTTAGGTACATAACCAACTTCGTAGTAAATCAGCGTTTGTGGTTCACAGTTACTGCCAAAGGGTAGATTACTCCTGAATTTCATTGTAGATCCACACAAATAAACGTGCAGTTTTGAGAATTTTCGGAAGCTAACACTCTCCTTTGCATAATCTAAGAGCAATTTGTAGCAAATCGGCGTCTGTGATTTAGTTACTTCTGCAGCTATTCCAACTAACTTATTGTGTTACAGCTAGTTTTTATTTAAATTGGAGTATATATTATATACATTTATCGTAAATTAACTCTGATTTCGAGTTTGCTAATAACAAAAATTAACCTCAATAATTTTAGGAAATTAGTAATTTTTCCACAGGTTTTTCTGTTGCCTTAATAGAAATCTGGTTTTATGTATTTGCTTCAATTCATATAGGGAATTAGCAGCTTTGTAGCTCGAAAGTTTAAAAGATAATCAGCATGCTTCATTTAAAGTTCTCTATTCACTGTCGTGTAATACTTGCACCAACTAAAATGGAGCTCCATTGGGGATCTGTTCTCGGACACAGAATGAGTTGATTGACATTCGTAAGCCTGGCTACCGTTAAACGACTGGCAGCTGCTGCGAGCTGGGAGAGTACGTCTGCGGTGGGACGTCAGCACAGCCCTGGGACAAAGAAATTCCTACCAAAATTCGAAATTTCCGCCAAAATTCCAAATACCAACGGAAATTCGAAATTCCCGCCAATAGGGAGGGTGGGGGAGGGGAGGGTGAAGAGGGGGTTGGGAGTCGTGTGCAGGCTGAGAAAAATACATGACGTCATTCGGGATGGGGGTGGGCGTGGTCGGGGATGGGGGTGGGCGGGGGAAGTGATTAATTGATCAATTTAATTAATTTGCATATCAATTTGATATCAAAAGTTCCGTGAGAACGCCACTACCCTACTTCTTGAGTGCCCATACGTTCCAACACTGCCGGCCTGCACGCCGGAGATTGGACAGGTTTCCGCGTCCCTTTTTTCAGTGATGACAGATGCCGCGCCCAACGACTCACCGTGCTTTTATTCACTGCTGGGTCTCCGTAGACATTACGCAAGCGCCTATGAATATCTGCGATGCTCTGGTTTTCCGCCAAAGAAACTCAATGACAGTTCTCTGCCTGAAACGTACCTCCGTTACAGACGGCATTTTGAAGGCTACGATAAGTGCCGTCAACTATCGGAACTTCATGAAACAATAGGGGCAGAAGCGGGAATATTCCACGATTTCCCACAAAATAAATTCCTCATTTTTTCACCCGAAGTTGGCCCAGGAACAATGTGTTGCATTACTTATTGAACGCCAGTCGTACGTCCATCCGACTGTCTTCGTTATTTTTCTGCTTATTTTTTGGTTACAGATGAAAGAATTTGTACATCCCTCATTGTTACTTTCAGTAACATCTGTTTCAACCTGGCTAGCCTGAGTTGAGTTGTTTACTGCCGAAGACTGGCTGCACGAACGGGATCGGCGGCAGAAAGCGGATCACTGCATCCAGATGCACATCCTCCCGTGTGAAAAGGCCCTAACATAGGGTGCCCAAATTATTTTCGGTGAAAGCCGGGACACATTCACCCGGGTGCCAATGGACACCTCATTCCACATGTACCCGGGTTTCTTAATTTTAAATATTAATGTTTTTGATACATTTTGTTATCCCGATTATTATAACTAATAAGAGGAAACAAAAGACTGATATAATCTAGATTATCTGTATAATTAATGACATTTAATAAACGTATACAGTAATAAAGAAATGTACTACGATTTTACAAAATTTTACAGCCATTCAACTTTTAATCAATTAATATTAACATGAGCTTTAATATTGCTGAGCACTTGTAGATGGAATTGACTGTCCTTGGAGAAAAGGGTATTTTTCACTGCCTCCAGCTTTCTTGATCATGTCTTTGTTCTTTGAGACACAGTGATAAAACTCGGCACAATCCATTTTGTAGTTGTACAGGATCTGCAGGATTGCTTCAAGAGAGTCCACCTCCATTCCGTTTCTTTCATCGGTCCACTAGATATTCATGAACGAAAATAATCTTTCCACATTGCTATTATGGGCTGGGATTGCAAATAAATACCTTGCAATTATTACCAACTCAGAGTAATGCTGAAGACAGCCACAGCTTTTAAAAAAAACTCACCCACTTCTCATGACATTCCAATGGTGTTTTTTTTTCATCATTCCAATTGTGAAGACTTTCGTCAACAATATTTGCCAGTATTCCGAACAGATCAAAGAGAATGGAATCATCGATTTCAATATCTTTACTCTTCACATAAGGAACTGTCTCTTCAACACTTTCCCATTTTGGCACTCTCTTCAGTAACATCCAATCAAACACCGGCGATGAGGGTAAATATGAGGCGCTCCACTTGCTGAGATATTCTACACAAGTGTCATGAAACTTGTTAACTTCTTCTCTAAAACTCCTTTCCGCTGCTTCTGACACTTCTGGTCTTTTAAGGACAGATTTAACATTAAAAGAAATGAACTGCTGTTCTCTCCTCTTAGTAACAGTTTCCAGAGTATTTTCCAAAACATCATTTACCTCTATTACACTTTTCGTGCTTCCCTCAATTTCCTTTATCCCGTGCTGCAAAGTGCTAAGCTGACTGTGAATGAACCATAAGTAGGCTTCACGTAAAGGATTACTGAAAAACTGAACCAATATTTTGGGGGCTTTGTCTTCATTTAGGAAAAAATGTTTTAACGGTTCAAACAGGTGGATTACTCTTTCAACTGCTGGAAACAGTGATAACCAGCGAGTTCTCAAGTGACACATTACATTCATATATTCAGTTCCCACATAATCACAGAACTCCTTAAGCCTCTCTGTTGTAACAGTATATATGTAAAAGTGTGAGTATACCTTCATGACCATAGTTTCAACATCACAGCTGAAACTGTCAGCAGATGTCCGCACGCTATTGTGTAAAACATGTGCAGGGCACCCTGTGCCTTCAATGTTTTCATGCAATGTTGCCTTTAATTTGGTAAATACGTAGCATTTGCCTTGTCTTTTTAAACCACCAAAGTTTGTGTTGGTGTTGTCGCCACAAAATGCCACACATTTATTTTTCTCAAGATCAAACATTTCGATAGTATTCATACAAAATCTTGAAATTTCGTCAGATGTTTTATTAGGTAGTTAACTCACCTTCAAAAGTTTTGTCTGAATTCCCTGATTAATATCGAAAAACTGAACAACAAACGGAAATATTTTAGTGGCCTTATGATTGCTGGCATCAGTGGATATCCCGCAGAAAGATGACTTTTTGATGTATTCAAGGCTTTCCTTTACACTCTGGGGAGCAATAACTCCTTTCACTAAGGCTGACACTTTAGTTCTTGCTGATCTAAACTTTTTTGCAATGGAAGAATCATCAAACGTAATTCTGTTAAGCTTATTAGTACAATCACTAGATCTATAAGTTTGGCGATTGTCCTAATCATCATCATTTCATCCCCATCGACGCGCAAGTCGCCGAAGTGGCGTCAAATCGAAAGACTTGCACCAGGCGAACGGTCTACCCGACGGGAGGCCCTCGTCACACGACATTTCATTTCATTTACCGTGTGGTAGGCTAGTGTAAGCTCGGCTGCTCGAACTTTCGTCTCTTCACTTGACTGATGTTTCACAAAATAATTTTGTAGAGTTTTACTGCAGCTCGGTGCCCTGTATCTGTTAATGTGTTTCTTTGACCTGATGTGATCAACTATGTCGGAACGTCCACCATGACTTATACTAATAAAACAGTTACATACGGAACACTCTGCTTCGTAATCAAAACGACCTTTCTTAATTAAATTCAATTCCTTGTAATAACAGTCACTGAACTTGCAGGCACTTTTCGGCATTGCGTTTCACAGTACTGCAGCAATAATACCACTAATATGAGAAAAACTATTGCAGTTTGTCTGACAAAACATTAACTACTATACTGTTCTGACAATGAGTGTGTAAGTGGCGCGACAATCGGACGGTTTCATAGCTCTGTTACAATAATACAACTTACTACTTGTTGGCCAAAGTACCGCTCAAAGTAAATTATTGCCTGAGTGTATCAATACTGATACTGTGATTACTAGTATGGGATAATGGAGGTTTTAGACAAATAAGCTAAAATATATTAATTTCTTGTGTTGCATTTCCTTTAATATAGCGAAATCCCAAAAATTTGAGAAAGTTTCACGAAATGTTTTTAAAAACTGAATCCCAGGACTTTTGAGCGTCCCGAAAAAAATTTTCGGGACACCGGAACACAGGGATGAAAACCGGGACAATCCCGGTTTTCCGGGGCGTATGGTCACCCTACCCTAACAGCACTTGTAAAGTGACCCGCCGTATTCGCCTGCCACCTTTTAACCGAGCGGCAGCCGATGCGGCAACACTGTAACGGTAACTGACAGACGTCAACTGTCAAGTTATTTTAATCGGGCTATAGACAGCCTGGTTGCGGCAGCCAATGAAACAATGCACGGTTCATTGTAGCCTGCGCATTATAGGCAGCCAGAATTTCCTGGCTGCAGCAGCCATTCAGAAGACGTCGGACTGCACGCCAGCCAGCTGGCTATGTGCAGCCAGTTGTGAGCAGGGTGTCCCTTGCAGAACGCACAATGTCTTAACTCTCATACTGTTAAACATTACACTATATATTCTTCCACGTTTGCTTTGATTTCGTTTCACGTGGCGCGGAAGCCAACCTGTTTCGAGTACAGTCAGCTACGACAATAAGCGTACGTTTTATGCTATGGGTTACACGCAAATCGTCTACGCGATAATATGGAACAACAGATTTATCTCCGCATTTAACTTGGACAGCATTGGCCAGCCAAGTTATCCAAACAACCTTCGTTGATGTGAACAGTGGCAGATAAGATGTAAAGAGAGATGAGCAGAGAAACAATATACCATCGAATGTTGTTTAATTTTGAAACAGAATGAAATATGCGGCAAAACTCGGCAATATGCTTCGTAGTTGACCAGATGGAAAACATAGTATGCCTCGATCTTAGCGAACATACTACTGTCATTAAAAACAAGAGTGATGAAAAGTCCTACATTAAACCCAGCGTAATTTTTCTGCCTGAGCTGTGAGACATAAAAGGATATTGCAGGAATTTCGAAATTAGTTTAATATTGTAGTCACTGAAAGTATAACAGTCAGTCTTCCGGTAATCTCTGAAATAGTTCCGTGTCGGAGTCCGACGAATACATTTCAGTGCTGCAATTGTCATCTACAATATCGATAACGAGGCAATCAACAACATAATTCCCGAAGCCACCAAAAACAAAATTCACGTCTTCTTTTATGACGTGCTGTTCTGCATTTACGTAGTGACGTGTGACAAAGTTTTGTGCAGTAGTTCCAATACGTCTGGCAGCTGAAATGTCTTGTTATTTCTATCGATCAATCCCCTAACTTGGCTCCATATCAATTATATTGGGTTCAGATTGCAGTGGTGCGTTGGCAACTGTAGAAATTGCAGCATTTGTAGCGTGCTGGATGCCGTGAAAATTCATTTTTCTCCAAAAATTTTACCGTGTAATTTTTTCTTAACTTAAACAATGTCTAACAATATTTTATAAAATATCGACGATTGAGAATTAATATTAGCAAGGAAAATGGAATTTTGCGTGCGTTATGTAATTGGAAAGAAGAAAACGCACATTTCTCACAGAAATGATGATTAAGTATATGATAATCAGCATTTATTTAATGAATTTCATATTTAAATGAATAAAAAAAATGGCCACAGAGAGATTACAACCGGTGCCCCACCGAACACTCGCTTTTCAGACTTAAACGCAACCGATTGCGTCACATATTTCATAACAAATAAAGCCTTATATTTAGTGAATACTGTTTCTCGAAAACTTCAAAACCGATTTTGTCTGTAATCATGGACGACACGAAGAACTTGTTTCTCGTCAATTTTTAACCGTGTTCCGCGCTCACGTTAAACTAAGAAGCAGGAAACAGTGCCGAGGGGTTCTAGGCGCTACAGTCTGGAATCGCGTGACCGCTACGGTCGCAGGTTCGAATCCTGCTTCGGGCATGGATGTGTGTGATGTCCTTAGGTTAGTTATGTTTAATTAGTTCTAAGTTCTAGGGGACTGATGACCTCAGAAGTTAAGTCTCATAGTGCTCAGAGCCATTTGAACCATTTGAAACAGTGTCCGGCATTTTCACAGTATATATTAACAGTGCCACAATTAAAGCGCAAGTAGCATTCACAGAGACTGCAACTGTACACGATTTCTGAAATGAAAATTACGTGGCTAAGGTATGATTAAGAAAAACATTGATGACTGTTAACACCCAATAGTCCCGAATCGATAGAAGTCGGTAAAAGTCGAAAGACTTCGACCTAAAGTCATTCGTTTTTGGCTGTGGCCAGTATTAAATAGGTGACAGTGCTGTGTGAGATACCACTGTTGTCTGTTCTGTACTTCGTTGCACTTTACTATGTTTAGTACTGTTCCATTTCTTTGTCTTCAGTCTGCTCATTTGTCGAAGCAGCCAGACCTTGTCTGCATCCCAAAAAATTTCGCATTGACCATCGACCCGTTATTATTTAATCGTGAAAGCGAAAATCGAAAAGCAAAGTGGGATGTGTCTTGCGAAGAATACAGTGATCGAGATGTGAATAGAAGATGGGAGAAAATCACTATTACGATGTGTGCGGGGAATATGACTGAAAATGGAAATAATGTATTCGGTAAGTCATTTTTTATTTATTGTACATAATAGCAACTTTTATAAGTACAATAGCGGAGAAGACTGTTTCATTGTTCGCTAAACAATGATATAAACTAATTCAGATGGAAGGGATAACAATTACATTGTCTAATTGACATTTACAGAGTTATTATAATTAAACTTCCAAACCACTGTAGAAATAACACCACTGCCAGAATGACGTCAAATTGCAATGGAATACTATCGCAGAAGGGGAAAACGTATGGCAGAGCATCATAATTTGATAGTGGTCGACTACAAATGACAAATAAATCATACAACAATGTCTAAGGTGCACATTTGACGTTAAACAAACTGTACTAATCAGTGTGCATGGTAAGCTCATATCACATCGGATGGAAAAAATCGGTTTTTAAATGTGCGCATAAAAAATCATCATTCACATCTTTTTTTAACTGTCCTGAGGACAAAAACCGCATAAGAGCACCACTCACATCGGTTTTTAATTGCCCTGAGGCCAAAAACCTCATAAAAAGCATCAATCAAAATCAAATCGGATTATTAACACCCGTGTGACTGGCGCAAAACATGTTAAATATGCAGTCCACCGTTTTCTGCAAGTAGAAATCGAGAAACAGCATGTTCCACAACTGATCTAAGTGTTTCCGGGGTCACGTTCAGAATGTGTTGTGCAATGCGTGCCTTCAATGCAGCTAAGTTTGCAAAAAAATGGCTCTGAGCACTATGGGACTTAACATCTATGGTCATCAGTCCCCTAGAACTTAGAACTACTTAAACCTAACTAACCTAAGGACATCACACAACACCCAGCCATAACGAGGCAGAGAAAATCCCTGACCCCGCCGGGAATCGAACCCGGGAACCCGAGCGTGGGAAGCGAGAACGCTACCGCACGACCACCAGATGCGGGCGCTAAGTTTGCAATCGGAACACAACACAACATCTTTCAGATAGCCCCACAGCCAGAAGTAACACGGATTACGATCAGGTGATCAGGACGGCCGGGCTATAGGGAAATGGTGGCTGATAATTCTAGCATTTCCAAAATGCCGCCCCAGCAGCTGCTTAACTGGATCTGCAATGCGCGGAGGTGCGTCATCTTGCACAAAAATAATCCCATCTACGCCGTTGGAGACCTGGAATGACGGGGTTGCACAAAAGATAGTCACAGCGTTTACAAGTGACGGTACAAGTAACAGGACCGGAAGCACCTGTCTCTTCAAAAAATATGGCCCTATGATAAATGATGACGTAAACCCGGACCACGCCGTAACCTTTTCAGGAAGAAGTGGTGCTGGTTGATTTGCGTGTGGATTTTCCGTTGCTCATATTCGACAATTCTGTGTACTGACATATTCCGTCAGATGGGAGTGGGCGTCGTCTGTCCCTAAAATCTTCCATGGCCAATCATTGTCCACTTCCACGCGAGCAAGAAATTCTTAAGCAAAGTGGATCAGGTACCCTGCGTAAAGGACCTTATGTATGTTACGAACAATTACAGTTTCTTAAGGGAACTGCAGATGTCAGGTGGTACCCAAAAAGAATTGCTGCCTGTTAGCGTGTTGTTTCTAGAGCCAGTTAGTAACAAAATGTCTGCTGTAGAGGAAGCAGTTGTTGTTGCTACTGTAATTGTTATTAAGAAACGCAAAGTACAGAAAAGAAGCCACTGGTGCCACTCAGTAACTAGTACTCGACTAAGCTTAGGAGATTTTCATTGCCGAAAAATTTGATTGTTTTGAAACTCTGCCTTATCCAAACACAATTAGTTTATTTATTTTTTAATATTTACCTAAACATGTTTCGACACCTATGCGTCATTTTCTGTGGGTCAATTTTTTTGATTTCTTAAAATTACATCGTTAAATGAATAGCATTATTGCACCCCAGTTTTTTGTGTTCTTTTTCGTCGTTTTTTGCAGATTACATGCTGTCAAAAAATGACGAAAAAGAGCACAAAAAACCGCACCCCTTAAAAGAGATTGAGCCCATTCACGCCCACACCGGGATGATGGCCAACACAAAAGGTCTACTGCCATCTCTGCAAAAGGTTTAGTTTTCACTAGAGTGAGGCCTCGCAGGATGTGGGTACTGCGATGTTTGCGTACGTCTGGTTAAGGTTAACCATTAATACGCGCTCATCTGGTGATAGATTGGGTCGAAAGTTGAATGAAGGGTAGCGGTTTGAAGGGAAAAAAGGGGGGGAGGGGAGTGCCAAGGCAAGAGCCAAGGGAAAGAAAAAACCTCTGCGATAATTGGGTCGGCTTGTAATAGAAGTAGAGTTTTCTTGCTGCCTGCGACAGGTCATGCAAGGGAGGCTTTGTTAGCAGTGGGTATCATGCAAGTCGATACCTTTGACGTGCGGTGCTGTTACTCGGCGGCTGCCACTGGGAGCCGGTGTTGATCTCTCGGTCAGCGTCATCATACCTGTATCAGTTAGGTTCATCATCGTTTTACTGTATCCTGTTGGTCGGCTTTAATACAGCTGGCATATCCAGCCAACGTTACTGATATGCAGGGGCTTGCCGACGTTTGTCGCTTGCCGGTGTTTGTTAGCTTGCCGTAGATGGTTGTGCCCTAGCTAGTAGTGTCTTTGGCCACTTATGCTTCCACCTATGGTTGTGATCATTTAATCGTGTCCAAGCCATAGACAACCCACATATTACATATACACACAAATACAAATACAATACACATATGTATAAATAAAACAAACCCAAAGTGGGGAGTCACATTACAATACAAAGACAAATATATATATATATATATATATATATATATATATATATATATATATATATATATATATATTTCCCACATGTTGCTGCATTCCAGGAGGTGGTCCATTGTTAGAGTCTGTCCGCACTGGCACGTGTCCGTCCCGTCTCGGTATCCCCATTTACACATGTTTACATTGCATCTGCCCACCCCAGTTCGTAAGCGGTTGAGAGTTCCCCATAATGGCCATTTTAGTTCATTTCCAGAGGTCAATTGTTCGTTGGGTGAGATCAGAGGTGCCTGGTCTCCCGTAGGCAGTGTTGCTTGCCATTTTGACAATCTGGCCTTTTGTTTTGAGGTTTCGAGCGGTTGAACTGAGGTAGGAAACTCCGTCTTGATTTTAGACGTGTGTGTGGAGGGTTTTGTCCGAAGAGAGGATGGCACTGGTCGCGTAGCTGCTTGAGGCGCTCTGCTTCGCTTGCTATAGCTCGTCTGATGTTGGGTGGAGCCATGCCACTAAGCAAATAAAGGATGAAAGGATTGTTCGAATGTCTCGAGTTCCTGTATAGTCGTGTGGCGTGTTTTTTGGATACTTCCTTGAGGGTTTCAAGGCGGTATTGATTGTGAAGATCCACGGTGCGTGTGTAGCGTGGAGCGTTGCTAATGATTCGTAGCACTTTGTTCTGTATGATCTGCAGGCGGCACAGTCGTGTAGGAGCTGCGTGTCCCCAGACGGGAGCTGCGTACGTCATCAGAGGTCTAATCAGTGTCATGTGTATGGACTTCGGCACCCTTCTATTCAGTGTACTTTCTCTGTTGACAAAAAACCGGTGTATAATAATGCAGTTCATTTAAAGATGTATATATAAACTAAAGGTCATAAGTCCATAAAACATGATTTTGAGATATTCAAAGAAAACTGTTTTATGCTTCAATGGTAGAAGATATGAAGTACTTAGAATTTTATACTGTGGTGTACCTGGAAACCGTTAAATCTGCATCTTCAAATCATCAGTTTTTATTTTCGTATTTTTCAAATTAATTTTTTTGTCTTTGTCTCACGACTTTTTTGAACCAAATTAAAATAAATAGTAGTAAAAATATAGAATTTTGAGAAAATTTATTAATAAACACAAATTACAAATAGTATTTTAACATAATCGTCATTACAGATAAGCATTGTTGCAACATTTTCTGTAGGTTTCATACATTTTCATCTTCTTCAGCTGTTGTAGGCCAAGTGAATAAATCAATATAAATGTTTTTGTGCTCCTCTGGGATGTACTGTTCCAGTTTTTTTTATATCGTTTATCTTAACATTGTTTATACGACATTTCTCTCCATGTGCCAAGGTTGTTGAGAGTCTGATATTTGCTTGGGTTTTTAAAAGTCTGAAAGAGTTTTGAGTCAGTCCATCAATTAATGATCGTGCTACCAATACCCCTGGGTTGTGGCTGTCATACTCAAACATACTGTACTGTGAAGCATTGAAGTTGACTTTCATTGAACTGTCTTTTCCCATTGTTTTTAACCTCTAGGAACTGCGTTTAAAAAGATCTGACCACCAGTCCTTATAGTTCTTAACAATGTTGTTATCCTCAAGGCAGTTGACAATGAATGCGTTCTTTTTATTGGCAGAATGAAGAATAAGTTCAATATATTCTTTCACAGTGTAAACTCTATCAGTTTATCGTAACTTTCTTCTTATACCCCCAAACACCCTATCACAAGGCAGGAAAGAGTGCCCCCGGATAGGAAAGTAAAGAAAATTTTGTGAAATATCCCAAGTCCTATTAACGCCACTAGGAATCGGACTGCTGTATTGTTACGGTTTTGTCCAGGGCAACCATCAGAGAAAATGTGTATCTCCTTAATATTTTTACCAAAGTAGTGTTCTTCGAAGAAAGCAAGCAAGAAACTACAAATCTCATTAGCTCCCTTTTTGGCTATTCCTTCATGGAATACAAAAATATGAGGTTTGCCAACTTGGGGTCGTAAATACAGAAAGTAAAGACCCAGAGCTGACATAGATAAAACATTTCCCGCACTGGAATGCAGGAAAGTGGTACGTTCTACATAAAATCCATACGTATGCCTTCGACATCGTCGTTTTGCTTGCACTTTTCGAGTCCAGCTTTTATCTTTCTATAAAACTTTTTGGTCCTTCGAGTATACCATTTGCTCAGAAACAATCACTCGTTTAGCTGAAACCTGTAATTATAATTTTCGTGGAAAAACTTTATATAAAATCCATATTTTACATCCAAATCAGGGAAGGCCTTCAAATACTTAATATCTCTGTTTGCATAGTGAGTAACTTTTACCTTGAACGATTCAATGTGTTCCCTTATTTTCTCAATAACATTACCTTGTATAGCTCTGACTCTACTTCCCATGATCTTACCCCTGTTATCTACAGGAGATTTTCCTAAAACCGGCAGGCCTCCTAATCGTCGAATCCTCCTGTCACTCTTCAGGCCATGAATACTAATAAGTGCAGTTTTACATATCAGTATTCTCTTTCCCTGAACTTGAACATGATATTTGAAGTTCTTCTCCCTACTTTTTGCATTATCCTTCCTTGGGCGTCTGCGGGTAATTTCCGTAACTTCTATAAGACCTTGTGCATCCTTGCTCCCGAATTCCCTGAACATTTCCAGGATCTGGGCTGTGTCAATATCATCAATGGCATGAAAACAGCGAAGCTTACAACTGCAGTAGAAGAAAGCAATGCTTAGAGTAAACAAGGGAAACATAGGCTTTATGTTTTACTATACATATACTAAACATGTATTCAACATTTAGTGTTTAAATTCATACTTACGTGCAATTTTTCCCCATTGCAGTTGCAGGAATGTTTTGTTCCTTGTAGTTAATGTACGCTTCTCCTCGTAATCTAGCCTTCTTCATTATGATGTGTTAGTATTTATCATATTGCCGTATGCCTTTCCTCTTGTTATGGCTATTACCTTCTTCGTTTGAGTCTATGCTCTCCTTTCTTGTTAAATTGCCACTACTAATGAAAGATTAGACAACAACCACACAAGATTTGTATTACAATGTCGTGCCAACAATAGATCATGAAATCGGTGCTGATAAAATCTGATTGTTGTTAATGTAGGGACATAAACCGTAGGCTACTTCCGGTGATTTAAAACATGTATCATAAAACTATTGAGAAGATGTAGTATGAAAACGTCACGAGTCCTGGACTCATGACATTTTAGTACCAACTAAATATAATGTCAACGATTTTCTTGGCTTTAAAGGCAGAAACTCATAACGTTCTGAACAGATGCATGCGTTTACGGATGGAGATTGCAAAAATACTGAAATCTGAATTTGTGAAAAATTGGACTCATGACCTTTTCATAATAACTGATTCAATTGTGTTTTCATAAGGCGGATTTGTAAAACAATCCAATTTTTAAATCGCAAACATGGAAGAACATCAACAGCAGCTTCAAACCTTATCAAAATGAATATTCTCATTGTTTACACGACTCACGGGGTACTGCGAACAGACCCTGAGAAATTTTTCAGTTTCTATTTATGTCATTAACTTCACTGGATGAAGTGCGTTCAATACCGAAACCATTTTTCGGTTGGTGAATATCAAAATGGGGAAGCATATAACAGTCGAAGCGAGGGTGGCTATGACTCTAAGGTGGGTGCAAACGAAACTTATTTGTTGCAAAAACATGGAACATTTTACAATGAAATGAATACCCTTAGCTGCATACAGGCGTTGATATAAGTCAATGGGGACAGTTGAAAACGTGTGCCCTGACCGGGACTCGAACCCGGGATCTCCTGCTCATATGGCAGACGCTCTATCCATTTTTTTTTTTCATTTTGATCGTCGTTGATCGTTATGTTTGGTCGTTGCGGACGTCACATGACATCCGTTCAAGTTCGTTGTTGATCCTTTCACTCAATTTTTTTTTTACAGAGACCAACCAGCTCTCTCACCGAACACGCTGAGCTACCGTGCCGGCTCCATCTGAGCCACCGAAGACACAGAGGATAGAGCGACTGCAGGGACTTACCTCTGACACGCCTCCCACATTCCCAACTTATTGTCCCGCACTATATTCATAGTGCCCCTGCCCATCATACTCATTACTCGCAGCTTTACTGCCGATTCCCGTAAGAGTTCGGGCACTGTTTGTGCATCCGCACAGAAGAAGATGGCCAAATAGTCGGTGAGCCAAATTGTAAGGCAACGGAAGTACTGTATGTATTAACGAAGAAAGAAGTTTTTTCAAAGGGTCAGAACTGACGAATTATCAGACAGATTTTCGATTCTGGATTCTGGAGTGGGCTGAGAGTAACGTTGCGTCTAAGCGCTATTTGCCATGACTGACGATGGATGGTTGGGGGGAGGGGTAGGGGGAGAGGGAGCTGGGCGATTAATACACACTTTCGTGGGAAACTGCTGGGGTGGGTTAAAAGCAGCTGGACGAACATCACATTGTTGTGCCATGTGTGCTGCAAAGTTTGCATAACCTAGCTGATGCGTAGTCGTAGAAGTCTGTACCTTATATTTAGTAACTATTTGAATTATTTCACATTTTGCCTCAACCTTGCTGTGTTCTGGAATGGCTGCCAAGTGTTTTAGCAAAGATAGTAAAGTTTGTCCTCATCAAATGATGCTGTCCTGCACTCTTCTCTATTTACGATTCTCTTGTTTAACACGTTACACAATTTGTCTTTGTGTGATTCTGGACGTTGCTCTGTAAATCGTCTTGTTTTTGAACCGATCTGTTCTGTGTCACTAATAATAACTTGCAATTCATCGCCATCCCCTTCTGTTCCATCGTTTCTAATCGTGTCATCTTCTTCACGTAAGTTAAGAGTATGTTCTGGGAAGAATCGTGTATGTGACAGCAATAAAAAGGAAAGGAATTTGAATGCGTCATTTATACAGAATAAGATAATACACCAGTAACGTATATTTTGCTTACTTACATTGTGTGTTGAAGAGCAGGTGATAAAAATGACAGGAGGTTAGAATAAATATAGTTTTCTCAGTTGCTACATAACCACTCTTTACTTCTCTAGATGTTTTAACATCCCTCACGTGTGATAAACTCACCCTTCCACATCTTTTTATACACTGAAGAGCCAAAGAATCTGGTACACCTGCCTAATATCGTGAGAACGCAGAAGTGCGGCAACACGACGTGGCATGGACTCGACAAAGTCTGAAGTAGTGCTGGACGGAATTGACACTACGAATCCTGTAGGGATGTCCATAAATACGTAAGATTACGAGGCGGTGAAGATCTCTTATGAACAGCACTGTGCAAGGCATCCCAGATTTGCTTAGTAATGTTCATGTCTGGGTAGTTTCGTGGCTAGTGGAAGTTTTTAAACTCAGAAGAGTGTTCGTGGAGCCACTCTGTAGGAATACTGGACGTTTGGGGAGTGACATTGTCATGCTGGAATTGCCCAAGTCCCTCGGAATTCACAATGGACATGAATGGATGCAGGTGATCAGACTGGATGCTTACGGACGTGTCACCTGTCAGAGTCCTACGTATAAGTATCAGAGGTTCTATATCACTCCAGATGCACACGTCCCACACCATTACAGAGCCTCCACCAGCTTGAACGGTCCCCTGCTGATATGCAGGGTCCATGGGTTCATGAGGTTGTCTCCATACCCGTACACGTCCATCCGGTCGATAAAATTTGAAACGAGACTCGTTCGACGAGGCAACATTTTTCCAGTCATCAACAGACCAGCGGTGTTGACGGGCCGATGATTTTTCGTTGAATGCTTCGAATGCTGACACTTGCTGATGGCCCAGGATTGCAACTGCAGCAGTTTGCTGAAGGGTTGCACTCCTGTCACGTTGAACATTTCTGTTCAGTGTCATTAGTCCCGTTCTTGGAGAATATTTTTCTGGCAGCAGTGATGTCAGAGATTTGATATTTTTCCGGATTCCTAATATTCACGGCACACTCGTGAAATGATCGCACGGGAAAATCCCTCTTCATCGCTATCTCGGAGTGTGTGTCCCATCGCTCGTGGCCCGACTGTAACACCACGTTCAAATTCACTTAGATCTTGATAACCTGCCATTGTAGCAGCAGTAACTGATCTAACAAGTGCGCCAGACATTTGTTGTCTTATGTAGGCGTTGCCGATCGCAACGCCGTATTCGGCGTATTTCCATACCTCGCATGCCTATACTAGTTTCTTTGGCTGTTGAGTGTACTATACCCTAAAACATGATAGCTGTGATTGATATATTTGTGGCAGCCGTGCCGCAAGAATGCTTTAACGGAACAGAGCCGCTCATGCCCGCCCCAAGTTAGCTGCGTCAGAACCCGTCGGCGTGTATTCCCGCCGGTAGGCAAAATTGTGGCACCGTGTGGCGTGCACGGACGCGGGCTGACAAAAGCAACGGGAGTGCGAACTGAGCCGCCGTACAGTACAGACGCTTATTTCGACAGTCTGTAACCCCAATCCGCGGGCAACGTTGGTCGAGCTTAACGCTTACGGAAGTTAGTTATGCGCTCTCCGTTCGTTTCCGCCTTCGCTTCGTCGCGTCCGCGAAATACACTACGCTACGCGATGGCGAGAAAAAGTTTCGTTTCGTTCCGGACTCGCATTCATTTGTCTGCTTCGTTCACGCGATGGGGCGACGCGTTCGTCATCGAGGACTGTACACACTCTTTGATCGGTGTTTGGGTGCAGCTGTTATGCAAACACAGTTATCGTGATCGCCGGTTAATGGACACTTTGATCTGATTTTATTTTTGTCACTCATTCATTTACTCATTTAGCAGAATAAATTCATTTTCTGCAATTCCCGTCACGATAGCCTATACCCTTAACGAAGTGGGTAGGTGTGATTGTAAAGTCGGATCACTGCAAGACTGACATGTAAGCGGCGATATCCACACTTTCCCACTTCATATTTATGCAAAACTACTGTTCTTACCCATAAAGCTCTGAGTAAAGCGACTAGCAAGCGATTCACTTGACTAGCTACATGGCCGCTCATTGAGATGAAATCGAAGCTGTGAGACTCTCGTGCGAAAGGACGCATATGGTCCAACGTAACGCCAATTACTTCAGCCCTCTGCAGCTGAATGCGCGGCCTCCCGTGTGGAATGGCCCTTAATTTAACGCGGAACGACTTTGGAAGCGTCTGCCGTCAGATATAGCGGGAAATCCAGAAACCTTGCCCACAGTTAATTTTATGTGACCAACGACTCAACTACGGCGGACGGCGCGTTTTCTAGCCCCGAATTCACACTCACGTCCTAACCTAACCACAACCTCGTAATGTGCAGTGTATCCGAGAAAACAGCTGTCAACAACCTGAGGCAGAACTAGTAATCACGCTCGCTTTTGTTCACGGCAATTGCTGTTTCACCACTAGAAGAAAAATGTAACTTTTCCGTTTTGTCGGTTACCAGAAACTACCCACAGACTGGCTATACGATTTGACGCGATATCAACCGATGAGCAAACCTTGTTCGTAGTCTGCTACAGGTTATACGCGACGCAGGCGGATTCCAAACGAAAACAGAATGATAGGAAGAAAGAAGAAACAGCAAATAAAGAAATCAATCCATCATGAAAATGGTGCGACCAAAGATTAAAAATAAAAAAAATTACGTCTAAACGAACTGATTGAAAATAATAATAGCGTCTGTGGGATAAAGATTTACAAATTAAAAAAAAAGAATCACCAGACTAGATTCAAACCCACGACGTTCTGCATGTTAAGTTTGTAACTGATCCAGAACGCTACGGCACGAGTTACGGTTAATGCGTTTTACTAATTCCCAAACAAAATCAGATGCAACGGTATGAAGATTATCTACTGTAGACCAATCTCTGTGATCATATTAACTGAAGACGTGTCGCCGAATCGCGTCTTGTACGAAAGGTCTACACCTACAGTACATCTTCATCTATGTTCTTCAAAACATCGTGAAGTGCATGCCTAAAGGTACTCCCCATTGTACCACTTAATAGGGTTCCTTCCCGTTCCATTCACGTATGGAGAACGGGAAGAATGATTGTTTGAATGCCTCTGTGCTTGCAGTAATTATTCTAATCTTATCCTCAAGATCCCAATGTGAGCGATATGTACAAGATTGTAGTACATTCCTAGTGTCATCATGTAAAGCCGGTTCTCGAAACTTTGTTAATAGACTTTCTGGGGCTAGTATACGTCTATCTTCAAACGTATTCCAGTTCAGTTCTTTCAACATCTCAGTGACACTCTGACCTGTGACCATTCGTGCTGCCCTTCTCTGTATACGTTCAATATCCCCTGTTAGTCCTGTTCGGTACTGGTCTCACACGTCTGTGCAATACTGTCGAATCGGTCGCACTAGTGATTTGTAAGCAACCTCCTTTGTAGACGGATTGTACTTCCTCGGTATTCTACCAATAAATCGAAGGCTACCACCCGCTTTACGCACGACCGGAGCTATGTGATCATTCCATTTCATATCCCTACAAATTGTTACCACCCACGGCAGTGACATATTGACATTATAGTCAAAGGATCCAGTAGTGATTGGCTAACGCAGTGTACGAAAGGTGCGTATTTCGTTTTGTGTGTCTTGTTTTTTGGGTGGTTATCATGTCTGATGAGCCACCACATAAAAGAGCCAGAAACAGGACTCGGGATCCAAACATATCTTGCACAAAGGCCAAACAAGGAAATGGAAGTGAACTGAGCGTTTGTTGCGGTAGCTTGGCAATGGCGGACGGTTAGGGCATGACGTTGCGCACTCTGTTTGGGGAAAGACAACCCCAATGAGTGAAGTCTCAACGGTCAAATAATTTTAATCAGACTATAAGGCGTTGCAGCCCTATATGGTGAGTGGCAACCTATCCTTTTCATAATATTAATGTTCTCCCTGCGCCGATTAATAATATTGTCAATAACACTGTGGTTTGGAACGTTGGACGATGTGATGCGATAATTGCTCTGCTTTCTACGAAGCAAAAAGAAAGAAAAAAGCGGATGAAAAATTGGTTCAAGGAGCGTCAAAGATCAGTCACGAGAACATGTTGAGAAAATTAAGCTTGAACGAATACAAAGAATATCATAACTTTTTGTATGCTGATGGTGCAACATTTGATACATTACTGGAAACAGTTGTTCCCACACATAGGCATCTCCATATATAGGCATTTGCCCCCCCCCCTCCACTCTCTTGGTATCTGGAGTACGGAGTGTTTATTCATTACAAAATTATCGTACACCTCTAGAAGTGATTTCGCTAAATCTCTCGTTTAGCCAAATGTAGCACTATGTAGCTGTTCGCAGTGAGACAATGCTGTATAATTGCTGGTTGTTTTTAAAAGTCAAAGTAATGTTTGTATAATAAATACTGAGTGGGTCACCATCAATTCTCTGTGTTACATGTTGTTTGCGCCATCTGAATTTTTTTTTCTTTTTTCTTTTCACGACGTGCCTCAAAGCTAACCAACTCATTTATATCAGACATTTCACTTTCAAAATCTTGCGCCCCCTGGACGAGTTTCTGTGGACGCATATATCCCCAGGATCAGATGATAAAATACTACAACGAGACACAATTCCACCATGTCTGCACTTATCCATTACGCTACGACACCTAGCCATTGGTAATTCTTTCGAATACTTGTAATGTACTTCCCTCACATTAAAGTATTTGAGACATAGTTAGGGAAAGGCGTGCACTAAAGGATTATATTCGCACAGGTAATGTACACACACACACACACACACACACACACACACACACACACACACACACACACACACAAAATATCTATATACTATATATTTATCTATAATCTTGATTTAATTAATCTCCGTGGTTGTTCCTTGTATTTTCTGAGTAACAAATAGTACGATTCATTCTTAACATTCTTGTCTTTGGTCTCATTTGCTCTGATGACCCACAATGCCAGTAACTTATACTTTTCGATGCACTCTAATGATAACGCTTTGAACTCATTTTGAACACAACAACAGTGAACAACGATCACAAAAAGTTATCCAAAGTTTTTGGCATGCGAGAGACTGCCGAGGATATTGTCGATACTGCCCACAGACGACACAATATCACTAGACAGTGCAATATATTTCAAAACTTTTTGATGTGCGCAACCTCTCAGTCTCACCCCTACATGTTAAATATTGATGCACATTCAGAAATACTGCGCAGTAGTATTGACCGTGTAGTATGACGGAGACAGGCAACACAGTAGTCTTCTACTGGCATCCTCCAGACATAAAAACGATGATTCGTCTGCATTGATGGAATTACTCAGTTGTCGTTGCTATCAATTTTTATACTATACTAGCTTATATCCCGCTTCTCCTCTCGCGTAGATTTTATGGTTTTCTTTAATAGAAGTTTTATGTTTTTCAGAAATTGCAATACCTTCTAAACTTTCCACGCTTATTAAGGCAATAGAAACATGGTCTTTTCCAAATGTACTTACGGCCACGATTCTGGTAGCTGGAGTCTAATGTTTTTTGTAAATTATAGAGCGCAGCAATCAGTCGTCCTTTTCTTTTGCAAGTTTTATTACGCAAATCCAGATTTCGGCTAGTGCCTAGTCATTATAAATGCACAATTTGCTAATCTCTATGCATGTTAGTTCCTTGTTGTTCGGCCATAGAAACAAGATAAGAGTATTCAAAAAACTGAGACAGATGCCCGAACAAAAGGGAACTAACATGCATCGAGATTAGAAAATAGTGTATTGATAATGGCTAGGCACTAGCCGAAATCTGGACTTGCGTAGTGAAACCTGCAAGAAAACGGACGATTGATTGTTGCGTTCTATAATTTGTAAATCACATAACAGTCCCTCGTTGTTGTTGTTGAGGTCTTCAGTCCTGAGACTGGTTTGATGCAGCTCTCCATGCTACTCTATCCCGTGCAAGCTTCTTCATCTCCCAGTGCCTACCGCAACCTACATCCTTCTGAATCTGCTTAGTGTATTCATCCCTTGGTCTCCCTCTACGATTTTTACCCTCCACGCTGCCCTCCAATACTAAATTGGTGATCCCTTGATGCCTCAGAACATGTCCTACCAACCGATCCCTTCTTCTAGTCAAGTTGTGCCACAAACTTCTCTTCTCCCCAATCCTATTCAATACTTCCACATTAGTTATGTGATCTACCCATCTAATCTTCAGCATTCTTCTGTAGCACCACATTTCAAAAGCTTCTATTCTCTTCTTGTCCAAACTATTTGTCGTCCATGTTTCACTTTCATACATGGCTACAATCCATACAAATACTTTCAGAAATGGCTTCCTGACACTTAAATGTATACTCGATGTTAACAAATTTCTCTTCTTCAGAAACGCTTTCCTTGCCATTGCCAGTCTACATTTTATACCCTCTCTACTTCGACCATCATCAGTTATTTTGCTCCCCAAATAGCAAAACTCCTTTACTACTTTAAGTGTCTCATTTCCTAATCTAATTCCCTCAGCATCACTCGACTTAATTCGATTACATTCCATTATCCTCGTTTTGCTTTTGTTGATGTTCATCTTATATCCTCCTTTCAAGACACTATCCATTCCGTTCAACTGCTCTTCCAAGTCCTTTGCTGTCTCTGACAGAATTACAATGTCATCGGCGAACCTCAAAGCTTTTATTTCTTCTCCATTGATTTTAATACTTACTCCGAATTTTTCTTTTGTTTCCTTCACTGCTTGCTCAATATAGAGATTGAATAACATCGGGGAGAGACTACAACCCTGTCTCACTCCCTTCCCAACCACTGCTTCCCTTGCGTGTCCCTCGACTCTTATAACTGCCATCTGGTTTCTGTACAAATTGTAAATAGCCTTTCGCTCCCTGTATTTTACCCCTGCCACCTTCAGAATTTGAAAGAGAGTATTCCAGTCAACATTTTCAAAAGCTTTCTCTAAGTCTACAAATGCTAGAAACGTAGGTTTGCCCTTCCTTACTCTAGCTTCTAAGATAAGTCGTAGGGTCAGTATTGCCTCACGTGTTCCAAAATTTCTACGGAATCCAAACTGATCTTCCCCGAGGTCGGCTTCTACTAGTTTTTCCATTCGTCTGTAAAGAATTCGCGTTAGTATTTTGCAGCTGTGACTTATTAAACTGATAGTTCGGTAATTTTCACATCTGTCAACACCTGCTTTCTTTGGGATTGGAATTATTATATTCTTCTTGAAGTCTGAGGGTATTTCGCCTGTTTCATACATCTTGCTCACCAGATGGTAGAGTTTTGTCAGGACTGGCTCTCCCAAGGCCGCCAGTAGTTCCAATGGAATGTTGTCTACTCCGGGGGCCTTGTTTCGACTCAGGTCTTTCAGTGCTCTGTCAAACTCTTCACGCAGTATCATATCTCCCATTTCATCTTCATCTACATCCTCTTC
Organism: Schistocerca americana; assembly: GCF_021461395.2. NCBI lineage: Eukaryota > Metazoa > Arthropoda > Insecta > Orthoptera > Acrididae > Schistocerca > Schistocerca americana. The sequence continues at coordinate 406,219,929 of NC_060121.1, read as the reverse complement.
CATTTCCATAATATTGTCCTCAAGTACATTGCCCTTGTATAGACCCTCTATATACTCCTTCCACCTTTCTGTTTTCCCTTCTTTGCTTAGAACTGGGTTTCCATCAGAGCTCTTGATGTTCATGCAAGTGGTTCTCTTATCTCCAAAGGTCTCTTTAATTTTCCTGTAGGCAGTATCTATCTTACCCCTAGTGAGATAAGCCTCTACATCCTTACATTTGTCTTCTAGCCATCCCTGCTTAGCCATTTTGCACTTCCTGTCAATATCATTTTTGAGACGTTTGTATTCCTTTTTACCTGCGTCATTTACTGCATTTTTATATTTTCTCCTTTCATCAATTAAATTCAATATTTCTTCTGTTACCCAAGGATTTCTACTAGCCCTCGTCTTTTTACCTACTTGATCCTCTGCTGCCTTCACTCCTTCATCCCTCAAAGCTACCCATTCTTCTTCTACTGTATTTCTTTCCCCCATTCCTGTCAATTGTTCCCTTATGCTCTCTCTGAAACTCTGTACAACCTCTGGTTTAGTCAGTTTATCCAGGTCCCATCTCCTTAAATTCCCACCTTTTTGCAGTTTCTTCAGTTTTGATCTACAACAGTCCCTCAGTGCACCCATTTTCCGAATGGAAGGTAACCTGATCCATTGTTTTTGTTAAACATGCTATCTGCGTTCCTGCGGTGATTTTTCCATTGACGCTTTCATCTCCTAAGACACATTTCTTTGTATCTAGCAAAGAAGTGGAATACCAATTTTCATAGATTTAGCTTCAAAATTTTTTTTAACATAACGAAATATTTTCTTAAAGATTTTGATCCCAAATTTCGCTCCCTTAGGTGGTTGAATTTCCAAAAACACAGAAACCGAATCTTTTTATTTTTAAGCGATTCACCCACTGTCAATAATGCAAATTTCGAAAATCTATCCTTCGTGACTTGGGCAGAGCGACAATGCGTCAGTGAGTCGATAACAGACTTCCTCGACGACACCTACAACGTGCTGACATGAGGAAAGTTTCCAACCGATTTCTCATACACAAACAGCAGTTGATCGGTGTTGCCTGGTGAAAAGTTGTTGTGATGCCTCGTGTAAGGAGGAGAAATGCGTACCATCACGTTTCCGACTTTGATGGTGAGCTCAACGACGAACCTACGTGCACGAATGGCAAAACGTCATTTTTTCGGATGGATCCAGGTTCTGTTTACAGCATCATGATGGTCGCATCTATGTTTGGCGACATCGTGGTGAACGCACATTGGGAGCGTGTATTCGTCATCGCCATACTGGCGTATCACCCGGCGTGATGGTACGGGGTGCCATTGGTCACCTCTTGTTCGCATTGATGGCACTGTGAATAGTGGACGTTATATTTCAGATGTGTTACGACCCGTGGTTCTACCCTCCATTCGATACCTGCGAAACCCTAGATTTCAGCAGGGTAATGCACGACCGCATGTTGCGGGTCCTGTACAGGCCTTTCTGGATACACAAAATGTTCGACTGCTGCCCTGGCCAGCACATTCTCCTGATCTCTCATCAGTTGAAAACGTCTGGTCAATGGTGGCCTAGCAACTGGCTCGTCACAACACGCTAGTCACTACACTTGATGAACTGTGGTATTGTGTTGAAGCTGCATGGGCAGCTGTACCTGTACAAGCCATCCAAGCCCTGTTTGACTCAATGTCCATGCGTATCAAGGCCGTTATTACGGTTAGAGGTGGTTGTTCTGGGTACTGTTTTCTCAGGATCTATGCACCCAAATTGCGTGAAAATGTAATCACATGTCAGTTCTAATATAATAAATTTGTCCAATGAATACCCGTGTATCATCTGCATTTCTTCTTGATGTAGCAATTTTAATGGCCAGTAGTGTAAATACTAACCAAAACAGAGGTGACAGAAGATCTTTTTGAATACTCATCATGCAAATGTGGGCATCGAGGGGCTCCACTTAATACACATTTACAAACAATGCTAGCGTAGTTGTCAGCTTAGAACGACACCTCCTCTCCAGCGCTCGATATTTCCCCTGCAGACCCTGTCCACAATCCCCACCACTAACGCTCTCCTGAGGCATACCCTGTCGATTACGCATCTACCGGCCACGTTGTTCTATGCGCACTCTACTTTTGTCGTTCTTGCTACCAAGTGGGGAATTTTTGATAGACCTCTGAACGCATCTCCACTACTTGCCGAAGATGTTATAGAAGCAGGCTGTGTGTTACGCATTTTTGTATGTGATCGAGATGGGTTCACATTTATGAGGCCAGAGGCAATTTGCAAAAAATATAAGGTCACCTTGTTCAAAATCTCATTTATTTCAATAACACTTTCTATGCTCAATAGTTTAATAAAAATGAAAATGTGGAATATCCAAGTTGTTAATTATTTTGTTCTTATGACACTAATTGTGATCTTCTTTGCAACACTTCTGCTTCCGGTGAAAACCTGGAAATGCCTGCCTCCCATGCTTTAATCTTCTCCATGTTATTTGAAAAGCCTTCAGACTCCACGTTACATATCTATGGATGTTTTTCAACTTACGTGGAATCCTCTGTATTCACTTCCATCTCTAGCCAAAAGTATGACCCACACGACTGTGTTAACAAATAACGGCCAGCAGCATTCCCACGAGGTCACGAGCCGACGGTTAACATGCTGGGTTACCCTCTTTCTCGCCGGTTAGCAGCGGCACAGAGCAGGGTCAAGTGAAGGACGCTACTGTGCTTAGGAGATGATTTTTTCTCCTGTTTGATCTAGGCCGCTATTACGGTTGACACAGCACTTACGCTCACACATATATGGGTAGCAGCTCTCGTTAAAGCCGCGACCACGCCGCGCAAAACCAAGGAAAGACGTTCGTTCGGCGCTGCGCGGCGCATCCAGTGTCGACATCAAAACCGCCACGCTCTGCGCGACAGCGGAGAAGTTCCGCGCAGCGGCGGTACATCAAAGGAAATGGTTCATTCCTTTCTTGTTTTCCATTTTTATTGACACGCGCCTGCGCACGCTAGAACATTGCTGGGCGCTTACGAATACTCTTCTCCATCGCAGCGGCGCGGTGCGTCCGTTGTGGACACGGCAAGATGGGTAAAAAGAATCACACCTCTTTTGAAAACTGAGAGATAAGCGATGATAAAGCTTGAACACCGAAACATATTTAGCATGCGACCGCTAGTTATCGACCGATGTAGATGCATTCCCACCAGCCAGGTGGCATGCATCAATACTAGAGGCGGGTGTATTCGATAGGTTTTTTTGAGCACAGTTATTACACAGAAATTCATATTATTACATCCCACTTTTGTAGGTAAGTGTTATTAACTGTAGGGTCCAGGTCAATCAGTCACTAACTATATTTAGAGTCTGAAGCGCTACACTCCTCGGCCCTCGCCCTTTCTTGCGCCATTTTTATCTTTTCTTATTGGCATTTGAAGCAGGAACGAAGGAAGATTAGGATGTAACATACCGCCGACGACGAGGTCCTTTGAGATGGAGCTCTCAGGAACCATGCCGGCATTCACCCGAAGTCTTTTTGAGAGAGCGCTGAAAACTAACGTCTCCATGGCCAGACGGGGTTTTGAACCACCATCCTCCGGAATTCGAGTCCACCATCGCCAGCCACCGTGCCCCCTCGCTTCATACACTGGCATTTGAAGAGATCTCATACAACCAGCTTTCTTCTGTTGATAACACGTGGTACAACGCTTATTAAATAAACATTTAACAACTTGTTATTAGTTTTACTTGTTATTAGTTTTACATCATCCGTCTGAAATGTTTCTAGACATATTTTATTAGCGACGACAGGACAGTAACTATGGTGGTAGGTTGAACTAAAAGCTGTAAATAACATTTGTGCATTCGACCAGTGAGTTGTGAGCAGAATTAACTAAAGGACACGCCAGCGTACTGCGTCAACTTTGCTGTGTCACTAATTGCACTGGAACACATCTCCAAATCAGCTATTCACGACATTCTCCAGCATGTTTTCAATAAGAGAAAAGTGTGAGCAAAGTTTGTCACCCACATCTCGACTCCCAAATGAAAACAGTGACGCGTGGACACCTGTCACGACTTGACTGAAATGCAAAACGGGAACAATTCTTTTACGGAAATAATCATCACGGGTGATGAGACTTGGTGTCATCGACACGGACCTACCACAAACTGCAGTAATTTACACGTAGGGCCAATGCTTGGGCGACATAACAGACATTCAACCGAAAGTGACACGTGAATTGTACTACATGCCACAGAACACAGAAGGATTTTTCTTACAGAACGAGATTTTCTCTCTGCAGCAGAATGTGCGTTGATATGAATCTTCCTGGTAGATTAAAACTGTGTGCCGGACCGAGACTCGAACTCGGGACCTTTGCCTTTCGCGGGCAAGTGCTCTACCGACTGAGCTACCCAAGCACGATTAGCGTCCCGTCCTCACACTTTCAAATGCGCCAGTACCTTGTCTCCTAGCTTCCAAACTTTGCAGAAGCTCTTCTGCGAACCTTGCAGAACTAGCACTCCTGAAAGAAAGGATATTGCGCGGACATGGCTTAGCCACAGATTGGGGGATGTTTCCAGAATGAGATTTTCACTCTGTAGCGGAGTGTGCAAAGTTCGCAGAAGACCTTCAGTGAAGTTTGGAAGGTAGGAGACGAGGTACCGGCAGATTTGAAGCTGTGAGGAAGGTAGCTCAATCGGTAGAGCTCTTGCCCGCGAAAGGCAAAGGTCCCGAGTTCGAGTCTCGGTCCGGCACACAATTTTAATCTGCCAGAAAGCTTCACTTTTCTGACAGTTTCACGTGGTTGTATGAACGTTATAAGCGTTATAGTCAAGTGAGGAGAAACTCTTTAGCACACCTGAAGCATAAAAATCGACATCTTAACTTTCCTCTCCTCTTTATTAATTCAGTCTCGGAACTTTATGGACTGATGGGGGACGCACAACACTGGTCGCTTCACTTTTAAAGCCGGATTTCCAAGTTGACCAGAAATATGTATGACAGCGTTATCTTCTCCGATAAGAAGTACGTTACTGAAGCAGATGCCAATTAATGTGAGCGAAGAAGATTTGGTCGGAATCCTCCTCTTCATAATATCATTAACCGTGGATGATGTAAGACCGATGCGGTACCTAAGTTCCATGAAGCAGTAGTGATTGAAGGTCAGAGTTGCAACGATCGTTCTGAAGCTTTCTGAAATTCGGCAGTTGTCACGCCGATCCATGTATTTATCCTTGAGTCACAAACATACAAACGTACGTTCTGACAGTCACATCAGGAAATATAAGGTTGGTGCATAAGGTCATAGCGTTCTTGTTTTGCATATAAATATTCGAGATGTTATGAGTTTATTTATGTGTGTTCGCTGTTGTTATATGAGTTTACAAATTGTTGTCATATGGAGATAGTGAGAGGGGCTGTGGACGATAGACGCTAGAAAATGGAGTGGCAAATGGACAAATCGGAACATTTCCGACGTTCTCTTCTGTCTGAGTTCAATACAGGAGCGACAGCAGCAGAGGCAGCCAGAAACATTTGCGCAGTGTATGGGGATAATGCCACACGGAGCGAGGTGGCGCCGTGGTTAGCGCACTGGACTCGCGTTCGGGAGGACGACGGTTCAGTCCCGCGTCTGGCCAGCCTGATTTAAGTTTTCTGTGATTTCCCTAAATCACTTCAAACAAATGGTTCCTTTGAAAGGGCATGGCACACTTCGACTTCCTTCCCCATCGTTCACTAATCCGATGGGACCGATCACCTCGCTGTTTGGTCGCTTCCTCCAAATCAACCAAGCAATCAACTGGACAGAACACGACAAGTAAATGGTTTTCTGGCTTTAAGGAGGATCGTTTTGACATTAGTGACTCTCTATGTTCAGGAAGACCGACGGGGTTTGGTTAAGATCGTTTAAAGCATTAACCAACAATGGTTCACGTCAGTGTCGAGAGCTGGCAAATATGGTGACATGTGATCATTCCACCGTATGCTACATTTTCGTACAATGGGTACGTTCAGAAATCGAGTGCATGGGTACCGCATGCTCAAGCCAAAATCACAAGAATCAGCCGGTGGTCATTTGTGCATCTCTGTTAGCTCGTCATCAACTGGCTCGTGAACAGCAACGGCCATTCCTGCATCGTTGTTGGTGACTGGTAATGATATATCTATGCTAACGTAAGGAAAAGAAAGAAATGGTTGAACCAAAATGAAGCCCATCCACAAAAGATAATGTTATACATCTGGTGGGACAGCGAAAATGTGGTGTCCTAGGAATTGCTTCACAGAGGTGTAACCATCACTGCTGACATGTATTGTCAACAACTAAGAAGTATTGCAGATGTATTCCAAGAACAACGACCAGAGAGACTGTGTGAAGTGATGCTGCACCGCGATAACGTCCACCCTCATTGTGACAGACCAGTGTTTTTCATCCTGTGGGTCGCGACCCCCTGGCGGTTCGCAAAGCCTTGCTCAGGGGTCGCAGTCACAGGAGAAAGCAATTGCAGCATGGCTGGCAATGTATGTTTCATGACGATCATCTGCTATGGTATAACTGTCCCACGGAAGAGGCAAGGTCTTGTGAAAGCACCTTGCACATTCGCTCAAGTTCAGATCTGGTACTTTGTAATAATGAATACGAATTTAATTTAAACCTATTGAAGAGATCAAATACGCAAACACTTGTAGCAATGAGAAACAGCACGATATCTATCGATCTCTTACCACTTCTGCGGAATGGAACTAGGGCTGCGAGAGTCACTAAGTCTTGCACAGATAGTATTTACCTTTTAGAGGTTTGTAGGAGAGGCAAAGAACCGCGGCAAAGAATATAATTATATCTCTGCCCGCAGAGCACTGCGACGTCTTTTCACATTGCACCTGGTTTCTCGATCAGTATAGAATCAATAGAGACTTGAATATGTTGCCTTTGAAATCGCTGACATACTTTTATTGTGGTTCTGGGGTTCGCCAGAATATTTTTACTTGGAAAGAGGTTGCGTATTAGAAAAGGTTGAAAAATAGTGTGGTAGACTGACAAAGAACACTGTATAGGAATTGGGATGTGAAGGCACTCCGCACCCACGTTATTCACCTTTTCCGCTCTTCGTCGAACAAGGAACTTGCTTTCCGGGTTAAAATGCGCTCTGAGCATGGTTCGACGAGTTCCTCGCCTCAAAACCATGTGGTTTCTTCAGTCGCGGAAGCGAAAAGTTACTGCAGCGTTGGCAGTCTGTTGTAAATAGTGAAGGTGAATATATTATTCATGACTGAAGTTTCTGTTACGTGTATCTGTTGTGTTTATTAAACTTTTTCAAAAACGCTACGAACTTACACAACAACTCAATAGATAACAGACTGCACACATACAGCACGACAATACAACTTATCACATATGCCCAGAACGTCTCATCCCCCAAAACAGTAGGGGTGGTATGAATACTATCGTCTTGTGTGTAGGACATTTGGACCAGAAGACACCGAAATATGCCTGCTGGTGGTCTGATCTTGTCTGCATTCATAATACATGTTATCAGCATTGAAGTCCCATTTATCCATACTGTCCTTAGTTCTTTCCATTCTGGATCGTAAGGATGCTGTTATCCATCTACAGTATGTAGTTGAGGTGTTCCCTCTTTCCACAGGTCAGCATCGCCTTCTCCGGAGGCACGGTAAGCTTGTAAGACGATTGCAGGAAGCTCTTCTTGAACCACAGCCGTTGAAGAGGAGGAGTATGTATCTACGCGCTCCACTTTAAGCCTCGCCTTATCAGCAGCCACTTCTCTCTGCAGATGGTGGCCCTTTTGCAGCTACGCCACCGCTCAAAAGTTTTCGATCACAATGTGTTTGTGCTTAAAACAGGGATTTCGCCGGCCGATGTGACCGAGCGGTTCTAAGCGATTCAGTCCGAACCGCGCTGCTGCTACGGTCGCAGGTTCGAATCCTGCCTCGGGCATGGGTGTGTGTGATGTCTTTAGGTTAGTTAGGTTTAAGTAGTTCTAAGTCTAGGGGACTGATCACCTCAGATGTTAAGTCCCATAATGCTTAGAGCTATTTAAAACAGGGATTTCGTTTTAAACATTGTATCACATCCCTATTCTGATAATAAAACAAGTATAGGTGCACTCCTTCTGCTGTTTGTGTAGAAGTCAGTTCGCGTTAGTTTACAGTACATTGTGTGCAGGGGCGGACCGACAGCAGATGCTGTATTTATAATTTAACAGTTAATAGAAAAACAGAGAGAGAGAGTATAATAGTGGTGGTTAGTGTTTAACGTCCCGTCGACAACGAGGTCATTAGAGACGGAGCGCAAGCTCGGGTTAGGGAAGGATTGGGAAGGAAATCGGCCGTGCCCTTTCAAAGGAACCATCTCGGCATTCGCCTGAAACGATTTAGGGAAATCACGGAAAACCTAAATCAGGATGGCCGGAGACGGGATTGAACCGTCGCCCTCCCGAATGCGAGTCCAGTGTGCTAACCACTGCGCCACCTCGCTCGGTAAGAGAGTATAATAGGGAAACTTATTTAGCATTCATTGAGTCTATTAAGGCATTCGATAAAGCTGATAGAGAGAAACAGTGGAAAATTATGAGGAAAAGAGGACATCCACAACACCCAATAAACGTTTTAAAGAGTCTGTGCAAACACACGACTGTAATTCCAGATACAAATGGTATTCTAACACGCCCTATAAACAAAAAGGAGTTAGACAAGGGTGCAGGATTTCACCCACACTTTTTACCATTTATTTACAAGATCCAATCCGGAATTGCTAGGAGAGTTTTAACGGCTGAATTAAGACTAACAGAAATTACCGCTCGACTTGTCTTTTATATGAAGACGATGCCTCATTGATGGCGGAAAATGAAGATGACCAACAAAGGCGGATACATTTATTAAGAAAAATTTGTGAAGAGTACTATTTGACATGTCAGAGGAAGACAAAATCAATGGCTTTTAGAAGAAAATATCTTGCAAGGACAAAAATTATGATTAACAATAGAGTGATAGAACAGATCAAACATTTTAACTATTTAGGTTGCGACGCCACACATGAGTATCATTCAGACGAAATCCGTGGAATTTGAAAATATACGTCTGACAATAAACAAATGTAAAAAAAAAACAAGGAGAGAAACAAGATTCGAATTTTATAACACAATGGTGGTTATAATACTTATTTATAGAAGTAAGTCGTGGTTTATACATAAACGCCACGAAAATAGCTTACAAGCAACAGAGATGAGATTCCTAAGAGCAGTAAAGGGCTGCACAAGAGCTGACAGATTTCGAAATTCGGAAATTAGGCAAGAACTGAATATATTTAATCTCCTCAATAAAATACAAGAAAATAGGAGAAACCGGAACGAACGTCACGAAAGAATGAGTGGAGAAAGATTACCTTTCCGGATAACAAGATTTAAGCCAATTGGGGAAGAAGTCAAGGAAGACCGAAGAAGCAATGGGTATCGTAACGGGCAAAATAAAAAAGGCTTAATGGTTGAAGTGAAGATGATGATGATGATGTGTGCATCTAGCAGAGTGTTTGTTTATCTTATCAGGTTCATATCACGTTACCTCCTAATGGGACGCAACCGGGATGTAATTGTAACTCTGCATCGCTACTCTTGTAAGACAATAGCCAATAGCAACAAAAGTTGACGCAGCCCGATCCACAGTGGTGTATGCCGGCGGTTCAAGCATATTGGTGGCAAAGGAAGTGTTCGCTATCTCGGAGACACAGAACAACATCATACAGGGATGAATAGGTCATACGTGAGTAAACGTTAGAGGACTGGCGTGCAACTGCAATTCGTGAGGAAGAAAATAGTATGCCCCAACACAACAATGCAACGGCGTCTTCGTGAACAAGGTTTGAAGGGGTTGCATAGCGGCCAAAAACCCTTTATTACGCAAAGAAAATAAGGAGAATTGATTGCAATGCGCATAGAAACATAAAAACTGGACCGTACAGCAATGGTCCAAGGTGTTATTCACGGAAGAATCTAAATGTGAAGTTTATGAAAGCCATTGTCGAATGTTTATGGAGAATGTATAAAGAGGCAGTGTGTGACGCCATCGGTGAAGCATGGTGAAGTGTTGGTCACGGTGAGGGGATGTTTTATGGGTGATAAAGTCGGTGCTAGTGATAATTAATAAAATATTAAAGAAGGAAGGGTATCAAAGGATATCGATCGAATATGCAGTTCTATCTGGCAAGAGACATTAGTTGTGGGTTTGTTCTGACGCAGGACAATGACCCCAAACATACTTATAATTATGCAGAGGATATATGTTGGTAGAGAAGAGAAATGTGGGAACGGAAGAATATGATTTGCCAAAGTCATTCGCCTGATATAAATCTGATTGAATTTTTTTGAGACGAACGTGATAAAGAAGTCAAAAAACTGAGGTCATCTAATGCTGAAGATCCATGGAATAATTTGCAGACATGTTGGACTGCAATGTTTGCAAAAACACTACAAAGTCTTATCTCTAGAATGCCAAGAGTCTGAGCAGCTATTTTGAGGGCAAAGGCTGGATACTTTATAGAGGAAAAAATCTTGACTTTATTATATTTTACTTAATGATAGAGAGATAAAAAAATAATTTGTTGGTTTATTTAGTTCGTACGATGTGTTTGTTGATTGAAATAAAGTATATAGATTTTTTCATGGGTGATTTAAAAGTTTTGACCGGTAGTGTACGTAATAAAATTAATGTGTAGAAGTCATGAGACAACTTGTAATGAGATACATGTTTCATTGAGTGCTGAGTCTATATGTCTGGTATACGATGAGGCATATTTAACAGCAGAACACTGTCCTATCGGCAACGCACGGATTATTGGAAGATGAGTCCCATTTTGACCGTGCTAGTTTGCGAATCAAACTTTTTGCTGTGGAGACCTTCATTTTGTTGTTCTTGCGATAGATGATGAATGTAAAAATTCTGCCAAGCGCTGCTTACAGGTATTTTGCTGCATAAGAATACTATAATTAGGTTCCTGACCACAGTATATGTAACTTCTCTTTTCCACAGATGAAACGCACAGAATTGTATCTCAGAAGGGTTTGGCCGTAGCTAATTCAGTTTACAGCACCCTGACAGGTTTCCAAAAGCAGTAACGCACTGACAGTGAAATTTCTTCTTCTACTGCATTTTTTGCTTCCACAGTACACTGGCTGAAGCTCTATCTTTTCGCAAATTGGTTGCTGCGATTCTACAATGACTGATATGGATTCTTAGCAAACACGTGTAATATCTAGTTACGATGAATAACGCAACGTGCCTTTATGGAACAGACGCTCATTGTTGATGGTTTTTGGATGATGCTCTTGTACGTTGTAGGCAGCGGGGTGATTACTTGCTCCCTGTACAAATAAAACTGCAGAGTAAGCGCTGACTGGAATCCAATAACACGGGAGACGATTTTTCAGCTTGATGGAAAGCCTATTAGAGAACTGTAGCATGGCTGTCAACTCCAATGTTAGAACTATTATATCTGATGAAAGCATACAGTCCCCTTACTTTTGGCAATAGGATCCCGGTAAGCATCTCCGCATTCTTCGTCGCTGAGTGACGCTCCTCCATTTGCAGAAACAGTCTAATAGGAGAGCGTGTTGAAAAGTAATGCCTCCGATGTTTTTATTCTGTTGTCAACATCCGGTGAAGTATTACATGTGATGAATATTACTCGGCAGATTTCCCCGATTCGCTGACGCATGTTGCAACTTTCTGCCGCTAGAGGGCTCTGAATTGTAGCAAGTAACATGGCGATGTCTAACGTAACTATATCGGTGCGCGAGAAACTGAAAGCACCAATTTGAAGAGTTCATCAGCACATGGAGCACCCTCTCCTGGTAGTGCCAGGCCACACATGAGCACTGCATGTGCAACAATTCGATGCTGTGGGGTCCCTGTCATTGATTATCTTCCTTACAGTCCCAGACTTGGCCCCAACGGACTTTCCAAACTTAAAGAACACCTTCAAGTCAATCATACTGCAGTGACGCTGTCAACAAACTGGTCTCTTGTTGGGAGAAATGTGTTCGTCGCCAGAGTGAGTTATGTTGAGAAACAAATACCTAACCATGAAGAATAAAGATGTAGAATCTTAATTAAGTTTGTTTTATTTAAAAAGCTTTAACAGTTTTCACATAAAAATTCGGAATCACTACTTTTCAGTATGGCCTCGTAGGATAATGCGACTGCCTCCGTCCATAAAAATGAGGCTTGGTGCAGTTTCCATTTGAAAGACGGTGCTTCACTAGCTAGCATTAAATCAGTGTAGTCTCTGATCAGATCTGCTTCTGGTGACAAATGGACTTGTAGTCGCAAAGCGTGTCACTAATGATGGAGGGGCGGGGAAGGGTGTGGAGTTGGAGGGGGCGGAGGAGAGAACGCTACGTCGTTCCTACTTGCCACATAATAGTCAGCAAATAATAAAAGACTCGGCTCACCGGCTCAAATTCATGTTGTCTAGAAACTGATGTTATGTCGAGTAGTTTGCCACATCGCAGTGCTCGTTCTACATCTAATCTACTTGGATACTCTGAAAATCACACAAAACATTTTCGCATTCACAGGAGAAAGTTGGTGATTTAAATTTCGTGAGAAGATTCCACAGCAACGAAAAACGCCTTTGTTTTAATGATGACCACCCCAAATCCTGTATCATGTCAGTGACACTCTCTCCCCTATTTCGTGATAATACGGTATGTGCTGGTGTTCTTTGTAATTTATCGATGTACTACTTTAATCCTATCTTGTAAGGACCTCACACCGCACAGCAGTACTCCAAAAGAGGAGGACATACGTGATGTAAGCAGTCTCTGTAGTAGATCTTACGCATCTTCTAAGTGTTCTGCCAATAAAACGCAATCTTCGGTTCGCTTTCCTCACAATACTTTCTGTGTGTTCTTTCCGATTTAAATAGGTCATAATTGTAATTCATAGGTATTTAGTTGAATTTACGGCCTTCAGATTTGACTGATTTATTGTGTAACCTAAGTCTAAAGGATTCCTTTTAACACTCGTGTGGATGAACTCACACTTTTCGTTGTTTAGAGTCAATTGACAATTTGTTTTGATCTTCTGATAACTTTACTTGACGATAAGCGAGAGCATCAAATGTAAACAAACTGTACTTTACTAGAACGTCCATATTTGCTATTATGATTGTACAAGTTTTCGCGATGAAAATGCGGTTTCAGTTGTCATATTGAAGTTAATGGGAAGTACTTGTTGATCTTGCATGGAGTTGTTATGCCATTGAAAGTGATACAAGGAGCATGTTTTCATTACGAGTAAACTGATTGAGGATTTGCAGGACTTACAGTTTAAACACTGTAGTGGCTAACTAACGGCATGAAGCGTTGAGAATTGAGGACTCATTTTCATAATGACTCCCTGTGCTTTGGTTCAGGTTCTCATTCAATATTACGCTGTGTTAACAAGTTTCCATTCAAAACACTCGGGGTCTGCGTCGTCGTCGTGTTAGCCATGCCAAGGAACGCCGTGTTGCCAATGAACGCCCGCTTCATATATGGCAGCAGTCGATATATAAGCGCTAATTCTTATTAAAGTAGATGCAGATTAAGAAAGATATGTCTTTAGCGAGTACTTTACTCGAGAAGTCGGTGGACGCTTGTTTTACCACAAAACAATGGTTGAATAACAGTTATAACATCACAACAACATCTTTGAATCATAGCAGAGGGCACTGCTAGAGATTCGTAGACACGTCAAAGATGTTTCTTGCGGATGTCAGTTGTCTTCAACGGAAGTTCCGAGCTCTTAAGCATTGTGAACGCATCGCAGCTATGCACCACACACTGTGGAAATTTTCCCATATGAGTAGAATATAATAACTGTATTTCATTTAGCAGAATTATTATTAGCATTTTAAAAAATTACGATTAATCATAGAATGCCGGAATGTCTAAATCTAAATATTTATGGTAATTTTGACGGGATTACTTTCTCTAATAAAGAAGAAATTGCGTTATTAAGCCGTGGAATTTGATCAGTAATGTAACAAAATGTAACAAGACGTCGACTATAAAGTCATATCATTGGCGACATGTTGAAACATAAGGAACACAAGCAGTTTTAACTACAAACTACAGAGGAGAAAGTTGGTGATTTAAATTTCGTGAGAAGATTCCAGCGAAACGAAAACGCCTTTGTTTTAATGACGTCCACCCCAGATCCTGTATCATGTCAGTGACACTGTCACCCCTATTTCGTGATAATACGGTATGTGCTGGTGTTCTTTGTAATTTATCGATGTACTTCTTTAATCCTATCTTTTAAGGGCCTCACACCGCACAGCAGTGCTCCAAAAGTGGACGGACATTCGTATTGTAAGCAGTCTCTTTAGCAGATCTGAAGCGTCTTGTAAGCGTTCTGCCAATAAAACGCAATCTTTGGTTCGCTTTCCTCACAATACTTTCTGTGTGTTCTTTCCGATTTAAATAGGTCACAATTGTAATTCATAGGTATTTAGTTGAATTTACGGCCTTCAAATTTGACTGATTTATCATGTAACCGAAGTCTAAAGGATTCCTTTTAACACTCATGTGGATGAACTCACACTTTTCGTTATTTAGTGTCAATTGCCAATTTGTTTTGCAATTTGTTTTGATCTTCTGATAACTTTACTTGACGATAAGCGAAAGCATTATCTGTAAACAAACTGAGATGGCTGCTCAATAAGTTCATGCTTCTCAAAGTTTGTGCAGCTAGTTAGACAAAAAAATCATAGTTGAAACAGCTGCTTCACTTAGTTACTATCATGACTGCACCCCAGAACTGCTCTCAGCGGAAATACCACAAGCAGCGTGTACCTGGTCCCCTCTAAACCCGAGCTAATTGGGCAACAGTTGTAATACAGGAACTGAAGTGGCTCCAAGACGATTTTGCGATATTAACCGTCGAATCTGACCAGTCACGTAATGATAATGGATGCTATGACCTCGCATCTTGTTGCACAGCTTGCATTGCATTTCTATACAGCTGTGTTTGTCATACTTATGGTCACTACGAGAAAAATTATGTTTTTAATCACTGCTGTGTACGAGAAACAAAATAGTGTCTCTTATGTTTCGGAGGAAAATATAATATATGGCCGATTTATTAGCGTTTTTCCCTTTATGATAACTACACATTTTTTATTCATATTGTTTACCATGGTCCCCAATTTAGGTACACTGGTAGTGTTCATATATTCGTACCTTCTATTACAGCGTCCATTTGAGGTATATAACCTAAGGGTGTTTTTCGATACGAGATTCGACTTCTTTGTGATTAATTTCATTTTAGTTCGCGATATGAATCGTACTCCCCACTACAGTTGTAGACTTCTTTAAAAATACTCGATTACTGGTTTTTACGGTGAATGGTTTAAGGTCTTCCCTTGCGATAACCGTTTCGATTTACTTCTGATACATATAAATATTCGTATGTGTGTATTGCAGCATTCACTTGAGTGTTATAGCTAAAGCAATTTTTTTCTTCGATTTGTTTACGATACATGTTTTACTTTAGTTCATATTGTGTATCAAGGTCTCCACTATACCTGTGGAGCGTTCTTCATTATACTAGAATGCTTTTCTTTTCGATAAATAATTAAAGTTTTCTATTGACGAAAATCTCGATTTACTGCTGATAAATACATATATTCGAAACTGCGTATTGCAGTTTCCACATGAGTTATTTAGCCCAAGTGTATTTTCCTGTACTGTCTACGATTTATGATAAATAGTATTTTAGTGCACGCTGCATCGTGATTTCCATTGCAACTATAGAACTTGTTTTTACGATACACAGCTCATTTTCCTTCTAATTTTTACAGCCTTAGTAAATTTTTATAGTTAGAACTGCTTGTGTTTCTTATGTTTCAACATATCGCCAATGATATGACTTTATAGTCGACGTCTTGTTTACAGCTTTGTCGCATTTTGTTACATTACTGATCAAATTCCACGGCTTAATAACGCAATTTCTTCTTTATTAGAGAAAGTAATCCCGTCAAAATTATCATAAATATTTAGATTTAGATATTCCGACATTCTACTATTAATCGTAATATTTTTAAATACTAATAATAATTCTGCTAAATGAAATACAGTTATTATATTCTACTCATATGGGAAAATTTCCACAGAGTGTGGTGCCATAGCTGCCATGCGTTCAAATGCTTAAGAGCTCGGAACTTCCGTTGAAGACAACTGACATGCGCAAGTAACATCTTTGACATATCTAAGAATCTCTAGCAGTGCCCTCTGCTATGATTGTGACGTCATAACTGCTATTCAGCCATTGTTTCGAGGTGAAACAAGCGTCCACTAACTTCTCGAGTAAGGTACTCGCTAAAGACATATTTTCCTTTACATGCACCCACTTCAATAAGAATTCGCGCTTATATATCGACTGCTGTCATATATGAAGCGGACGTTCGTTGGTAACACGGCGTTTGTTGGCATGGCTATCATGACGACGACGCAAACCTCGAATGTTTTGAATGGGAACGACAGAGTAATTTTGAATGAGAACCTGAACCAAAGCGCAGGAAGTCATTATGAAAATGAGTCCGCACTTATCAACTCTTCCTGACGATATTCAGCCACTACAGATTTTAAGTCGAAAGTCCTGCAAATTCTCATTCATTTTACTCGTAATGAAAACATGCTCCTTGTATCACTTTCCATGGCATCAACAACTCCATGCAAGATCAAGAAATACTTCCCATTAATTTCAATATGATAACTGAAACCGCATTTGTAACGCGAAAACTTGTACAATCATAATAGCAAATATGGACGTACTAGTAAAGTACCTATAGATGGTGTGCGTGAAATGGTGCACTCAGCATGCAATGTTTCGGACTATATCAATTCCGATGTTAAAGAAGTGATGTCGTCATCATATCAACCGTTTGACGTCCACTGCTGCCTTAGGACACATCTGAACCACCTTCGCCTAATTGATGAGACCGCACTGCTCTTTTTTTAAAAATTTTTTAACCGCAAGTATACAAATATATCAACACCAAATGGAAGAACAGTAGGAAGTTTGAAATTAGTTCTCAAAATCAATTACAATGAGACTGCATAATGAACGCATCGAAAAGAATATAGTGCCAATTAACAATAAAATGGCAGAACTAATTGGTGAGTTGCTATATTTCAAGTTGCTGAAGACAACAACTACATGCACAGCAGAAGAAATAAACCGAGAGTAAAAATGGTCTGAACCGCTTCTGCTAAATTAAACAGAGCTTTCAGAACCAAGCTGCTGATATTTCTGAAGCAGAAAGTCTTCAATAAGTGTGTGTTACAAATTTGACTTAGTCACATAGACATGGTCTTTAAAGCAAAAACCATACAAAAACTGAGGGTTGCTCAGCCGGATGATGGAGATGTGCATGTTGTGAATCATTAGGAGAGCCGGAAAACTTACAAATCAATCAGGGAAAGACTGAAATAGAATATGTAATCCCCACATATTGCAGAAATGGATGTATGTATGGGTGTATGGGTGTAGTTTCCACATCTCTTCCTAAACCACTGGACCGATTTCAACCAAACTTGGTACAAATATCCCTTACTGTCGGGCAACAATCTCTATGGGGGGAGGGGGGGGATGGGGGTGTAAGAATCACCTGCCTATCATAGTTCAGGAGATATGACGTCATACAAAATGAGATGCATGAAAAACTGCCACATTATGTAGGATGTTTAAATTTATTATTTATTTAGTGACTATT
Source organism: Schistocerca americana (assembly GCF_021461395.2). Lineage (NCBI taxonomy): Eukaryota > Metazoa > Arthropoda > Insecta > Orthoptera > Acrididae > Schistocerca > Schistocerca americana. The sequence goes on along the minus strand of NC_060121.1, from coordinate 406,202,155 downwards.
CGCAACATATTTTGCATACAATATCCACATATGCCGCTGTATGTACCTATAGATATACATCATTGCATTACAAATAGTTCGAGAGATAAGACGTCGTAAACACTGAGATTCGTGAAAAAATGCTTCATTGCTTCATCATGCATGAAGTTTTAATCCATTTATTCTTTACTACTAAGACGCTTCTACAGTCGATTTAACTTGGCTGCGCTTGTAACAGATTTCAGGCGTGAAGCGGAAACGACTGTAGGCGAAGTCAATAGCCGTCTACAGAACTATGAAGACGCGTTGCCATAGAGATGTTTACAAAATCGCGTTGTATACACACTAAGCAGCTGCATCCAGTGCACAGAAGCTCCCGGGATACTGTACTTATACATTTTTTCACTACGCATTTTTCTTCGTACGAGTGTTTTCACGGGTACATGGAAATGAAGTTTTCTGGATATTGCTCTACAAACACAGTCCAACTTTTTGTTTTCGTTTGTTATAGAAAAGTGGCAAAATGAACAACCAGTCACTGCCGGGTTTGTCAGTTAGGTGGGATTAAAAAAAACACTGAAATTGAGTAGGCATGTATCTAAGTGAATGAGTAGCAGGTGGCCAAAGGAGGCTCTTTGCCGGATTTCTAGACGATTACGACGTCCATTTATGGTAGATGACATTAGAAACCTCGCAAAAGTGTAACAGATCCGTATATTTAAAGAGATGATTACATGGAAGCCGACAGGGGGCCTTTTTACAGCAGTGTGTGCAAAAAACTTATGACGATGATCGTGAAATAGCGGTTCAAAAGATAACTTGGAAGTGAATGCCTCTTACACTCCACTTGCATTCGCGATCAAGCCTAGGTCACGCATCTGTCTGATTATGGGATCACCATTTAATGCGAAGTTTGGAAGGCAGAGTGGTTACCAAATCGGCCTCTCTACCGTCAACGTCGATTTTTCGTAGTAATTCAGTCATCTCAACTGTTTTTACGAGTTTTTGATCACCCTTGCAAACATTTTGCCAATGAAATGCCTTTATCAGTGCTGGAATTTGAACCTGGATCGTCTGTATGACTGTGTGAGACATGTTCCCCAACCACTGAGGGCGATCTGTTTACTTTGTTGCTGCTGTTGAAGTGCTTAGTCGGAAGACTGCTTGGATGCAGCTCTCCGCCCTAGCCTGTCCTCTGCAAGCTTCTCCGTCTGTGCATATCTATTGCAGCCTACATCCACTTTGACTTGCTTATTGTACTCGCGCCTACCTTGGTCTCTCTCTACAACTCAACTCTTCCACACCAGCCCCCCCCCCCCATCCTCCCATCCACACACCGTTCCCCCCCCCCCCCCCCCCTTGCAAACTTTTCTTCCAGTAAAGCTGTCTCATAAATTTTTTGCCCCCGATTTGATTCAACAGCTCACCATTAATTAGCGGATCTACTCGCCTAATCTTCAGCATTCTTCTGTAGCACCACATCTCAGAAGCTCCCACTCTCTTCTTGTCTGCTCAATGCCCACGTTTAGATGTTGCAGACACTTTCAGGAAAGACTACATACAGTTTAAATTTATATTAGTTGCTAAAATATTTCTCTTTTCCAGAATATTTTTTTTTGCTACTGTAAGTCAGCGTTTTATATCTCTCTCCTACCGCTGTCGACAGTTATTTTCTTCCTAAAAACGCAAAACTCGTCTATCACTTTCAGTGTCTCATTTCGTAACCTAAGTTCCAAATCACCTAATTTAATTCGATTACATCCTATTTCTGCTGTTTTTCTCTTGTTGATGTTCACCATATACCCTTTTTTCAAGAAACTATCCATTCTGGTTTATGTTTATTCTTATAAGACAGTAACTTCCATTCCAAATTTCTCTTTGATTTTCCTTATTGCTTGCTCGTTGTGCAAATTGAATAACATGGAGGTACATGAAATGTATTCACAGTTGCGAATACGGGCAGCCAAGAGCTGTGTAATGGAATGACGATAGTGTAAATTTGTACCAGACAGGGACTCGAGCTCAGATTTCCCGCTCTACGCGAGCTGTCGCCATAGCCGCTTTGGCAGTCCGTACACGACTAACAGGCAAAGCCGAACACCCATATGTCGTCCTTCCTGCGTCATGCATGCATATCCGAAGGAACATTACATCATTCTTCTTAACAACACAGACACTGCAATATCGTATTTGTCCACCGATACCGGCAGAGACTTTCAATTAAAATGTCCTCCCCTGTACGGGAATTACATAATATATGTACGGGTACAGGTTATGAGCAGGGGCGGTGGCAAGGGGGTGCTATGGGGGCTCCCCTCCCCCCCCCCCCCCCAATGGAGTATCATATTACACTGGATAAAATGACTTCAGAAATCAGCGAATGTATTACTCCAACAGATACAATCTTTTTTTTAGTAGTTATGTAGCAAAATAAGTTACAATGTATTTCAAACACATTTTAACAAAAGAATAAGAGTGGAAAGTAGCTTACTATCTAAACCAATAAATATCATTTAACTTAAAATAGGCGTCTTATTAGTTATTAAAACACATTTTTTTTACACTGAACTCCAAAACAGTTACCAAAAACTACTTTAAGCAACACTAAATTTTACAAATTTGTCGGTAGAGGACCCAAACTCTCCTTTTGTTAAGCGATATTCCATTTACCCAAACCCTCCCCCCTCCCATTAGCCCCCCACCCGTTGTCCGACTTGTAGAATCGCCCCCGGTTGTGACGCAGGATCGACGACATGTGTAAGTTTGGATCTGGCTGTGAGTCGCGCACGGATAACCAAAGAGGTTCTGGCAATCGCTCGCGTAAAGCGGGAAAGTCGGGGTGAAGTCCCTGTCAGGCACAAATTTTCACTGTCGTCATCGCATTATACATCTAATTGCTGTCCGTGTTCGCAGCTGCGAATACATTTCATGTATTCATGACGACTGCAGTCGCCGCAGAGCCTGTTCCTTCGGACACGCATGCACGTCTGAAGGAACACTGCATAGTTCTTCTATACAATACAGACATTACGATATGGCATTGTAACGTGGAGATGGACCACACCCTTTCTCACACGTTTCTTAACCACTACCGCCTTTTAATGTGCTTCGACTCAAAACTGCAGCCTGTTCCCTTGAAAGTTGTATGTAGATAACCTTTCGCTCTCTACATTTTATCCCTGCTACTTTTAGGGTTTAAAACCTTTAGTAAATAAAAAAAAGGATCAAGGCCTATTAAGTTGCGACAGTGGCTAAATTTGCTCAGCTTAAAATAATTTGGTTTGATAATTCTATATTTATTTATATGTTGCAAGAACTGTATGTACTCTTATTCCAAAGCTCCATGAAAATTGTTAATTATACCAATTGTTTTGTGTAGTTGGCTGTAATGACCTTTGAATCAAAAGACTGCAATGCTAAAAGACGACGCTTCTCAGCCCAAATGGGCAACGATCGTTTGTAAGTTGTGAGGCTAGCGCCCCAAGGCACATTGCAGCATTTAGCAAGTGTGGAGTTAAGGACAGCTCTTGGATTCCTTTAATTGAATATAACTACCCCGACCACCACTCCATCCCCTCATGCGCTCTAACCGAAAGAAAATGACACCATATCGTTGCACCAACTGATGGGCCAACGTCAAGTGTTTTCTACACACATTTGGCGCTTTTCATTTGTCTTTCGTGGATCAGATATGGGCGGTTGACACTGTTCTTGTTTCATCTTCGTAATGTTACCAGTACACCTTTTCTAGCTCTCAGGGATTTAGGAGACATAATGCATCTCTGCAAACCGCATTAGTTCGGGGGTGCGTAGTGGCGCAATGGTTAGCACACTGGACCCGCATTCGGGAGGACGACGGTTCAATCCCGCGTCCGGCCATCCTGATTTATGTTTTCTGTGATTTCCGTAAATCGCTCCATTCAAATGCCGGGATGGTTCCTTTGATAGGGCACGGCCGACTTCCTTCCCCGTCCTTCCCTACTCCGATGAGACCGATGACCTCGCTGTTTGGTCTAGTTCCCCCAACAACCCAACCCCCAACTCTCCGCTACTTGGAGACGTGGCTGTCGGGAATGAGTTTGTAGTGCACTTTATTAGGCGATTATGTCAAGCCATTTATGAGGTGATAGTTTTGTTACCTCGTCCACTACGTGGAGCTCATTTGCGTTACTTTTGTTACTTACAAACAATGCATCTAAGTACTTCTTCTTTCTTCTTTTGCTACTGCCTTTATCCCGCATCGTGCGCAGGGTCGGCAGGGTTAAGTACGGAATTGGCATGGTTTATTGGAAGTGGTGGACGGATGCCCTTCCTGCCGCACCCCATACCCCCCAGGACGGAAGGAGTGTACCCCAGCTGTCTGAATATAGTGTAAATCGTGAAATAGCGCGAATGAGTTTCAAATGTCTGCGATTCGTGTAACTGAGGCGGGACGTGGGGACCAGCCCGGTATTCACCTAGTAAGATGTGGAAAACCGCCTAAAAACCACATCCAGGCTGGCCAGCACACCGGCTATCGTCTTAATTCGCCGGGTGGATTCGATCCGGGGCCGGCGCGCCTACCCGAGTCCAGGAAGAAGCGCGTTAGCGCTCTCGGCTACCCTGCCGGGTAAACAATGCATCTAAGTACGACAGACAGCAATCGCATAATCTAATCAGAGGAATGTTCTTGAGAGTGACATTTACTATCTATAAAATTAAATTGTTAGATGCGTCAGTTGCAGGAAGGCAGTTAAAGTGCACCATCATTGCTTTTATTTCCACATGTATTGTCCATTTTGGATCATGGCCAAATCTATGGTAGTTATCCTTTCCAAAATTACTTAATATGTTTCTTTGAAATCAACGGGTCCTGCTAGAAATGGCACCCCAGACCATAACTCCTGGTTGTTGGGCCATATGGCGGGCAGTAGTAAGGCTGGTATCCCACCGCTGCCTCGGACGACTCCAGTCACGTCTTAGGCCTGGAATCTCACTGACAGGTGTAGAATTGTCTTCAGTGGTGAGTGCCGCTCCGAGTTGAATCCCGACGACCAGCGAAGACGTGTCAAGGACGTCCCAAACAACGGTGAGATTCCAAGCGGGCTGTCTCTTGACATACCGCCCGACAACCAGAGTGGTGGTCTGGGTATTATTTCTTTTCATAGCAGGACCATTTCGCTTGTCATCAGCGCCACCCTTGCAGCAAAACGACACGGCGCCGATATTCTACGTCCCTTTTTGATGTCCATAACAACCCACTCTCGGCTTACATTTCACCAAGATAATGCCCGCCCACACACGGCGAGAATTTCTACTGCTCGTCTTAGTGCGACCGAGCGAGGTGGCGCAGTTGTTAGCACAAAGGCTTCGGGAGGACGACGGTTCAAACACCCGTCCGGCCATCCTGGTTTAGGTTTTCCGTGATTTCCCTAAGTCGCTTCAGGCAAATGCTGGGTTGGTTCCTTTGAAAGAACACGGCCGATTTCCTTCCCTATCCTTCCGTAATCCGATGGGACCGATGACCTCGCTGCTTGGTCCCCTCCCCCAAATCAACCAAGCAACCAACCGTGTTCGTGCTTGCCAAACCCTACCTTGGTCAGCAAGTTCGCGTACCTCTCACCAGTGTTATGTGCACGACCCTACAACCAGCTCGGGATTGTGACGATCGCCAATTGGACAGAATTGGGCACGATGTCCCTCAGGAGGACATCCAACAACTCTGTCAATCTATGTCATGCCGGATAACTGCTCGCATGAGGGCCAGAGGGAACCAACGCGGTATTGACTTGCTCAGTTCGTGAAGATCTTTCTATCTAACAAATCAACCAGTTTTTTTTAAATTGTAATGACTTGTTTATCTGCACACGTACTTCACATCTAGCGATTCCCGTCCAATTCGGAGGATTCCTTCGTGGTGAGTCGTATTTTTGTCTTACAAGCGCAGGCCACGAAGTTTGGAACGCTGATTTACTTCAAACTTCATACATTCGTAGCACTCCATGAGGACAAGAAAATGTGTAAGCAGTAGCGCGTACTTCTCAAGCGTTATTGAGAAAATCGCACGATAATTTCGGTGGTCAAATAAATACCTGTGCGTGGCCATTTTTACCACGAAGCGGAGGCAGCTGAGTGGAGCCGGCATGGTAGCTCAGCCTTACGATCTCCACACATCACACAATGGCCCTCGCTGACCGGCGGCTTTTGCAGTCGATTCGGCACCATGTCCGCGGTCAAGTGCACCGTAACTTAAACTAACTCCAACGTGTGTCCTATGTCAACATGTATGTCGCCCCTAAACTGGTACACGTCGCCCAGATCCTCCCAATGCCGTTACTCCTTGGCCGCCGCATCCAATCAGCCTTTGGATATTTCGTATCAGCAGGGGCACTTTTCAAAGTCCGCTACAACACCCTAACACTGCCTCCTGCAAAAGGTGGCCTCGGACTCGTCAACGTGCGGGCACGATCTTCTGCACTCTTTGTCCACACTATGTTGCGGCACTGGCAGGGGCCGGTCCCGTTCTTAACACGCAGTCTCTCAGATATCCTCCGACCAGCTTCTCTCGATCCACCGATCAATGTGGCACCTATTGTACCACGTCGCCAATTCTTTCATAGAACTCAGCTACGTTCGGGCGATCTTCCAGTCACCCGTCCTCCCCGTGCAAAAGATTATTATCATTTGTTTATGCTGTCCAACCCTTGCGACCCCATGGTGCTACAGCACCCTGACATTAACTGGCGAACGGTTTGGGGTGTGTGCATGCACCCTTTTTACCATCATCTGCGTCTGCACTCTGGTATGTTTTAGTCTATGGCAAATTCCCGACTATCAGTCGACTTTATCGCATAGGACTGGCCACCCCCCCCCCCCCCCCCCCACGCTGCCCTGACTGTCAGCTTGAAGACACAGACGAGCACCCTCTTATGTGCCCCCTGAAACGAAACGTATGGCCCCTCATCCAACGAATCGTGGGCTTTTACCTCCGTGCCCCGCCAACGACGGTAACCCCGGATTTCTTGTTGTTGCCCCAGACATTTCACTACCCTCTTGCTAAGCACCATACCCTAATCTGGTTTCGAGGACAGGCTTCAGAATACCTCTTTCAGAGTGGTCCGCATACAGTCCTTGACTCCTGGTACAAAGTTGTGAGCGCGCATAGCACCCTCACCCGAAAACCATCTTACCGACAAACTTTTGCCGGTTATCTCCGCATCGTCTTCCTTGACCCCCCCCCCCCCTCAAAGTTGGGGTGTGTCGTGCCTGTCTGTCATATGATGCAACACCCTTATCCACGTTCTCATGCATCCACCAAAAAAAAGGAGAAAGAATATGTTAAATTTTGTTGCATTTAATGTTTTTCTAATTTTTTTGTTTAACTAACAGTCATTTGTATATGTTTAAATGGTACCTTGAAGAACTATTGCATAGTGTGTGTATATGTACTGTTAGTTTCTTCAATAAAGATTACTGAGAGAAAAAAAGGGAGAGGACAGAATATGTTGTATTTAATGTTATTCTAATATTTTGTTTAACTAACACTCATTTGTATATGTTTAAATGGTACCTTGAAGAACTGTTGCTTTGTGTATGTATACGTACTCTCAGTCTGTTCAATAAAGATTATTTAAAAATAGTGGTAATCGCAGTGCATTCTAAACTTATAGTCGCATGTTTGCGTCCAACTGAACTTTTTTTTAACCACATTTCGGCCCTCAAAAAAAAAAAAAAAAAAAAAAAAAAGCATGTTCGGTCAGATGGCTGGTTAGCCTTTGTAATAAAAAACTGAGTGGAAGGATCAACAATCGAACTTGACCGAATGTCATGTGACGTCCGCAACGACCAAACACAACGATCAACGACGAACAAAATGGAAAAAAAAGTGGTTAGCGTTCAAGACTCGTAATTGCTGGATCGAGTCCCGTTCGTCACCTTTTTTTTTTCAACACAGTAATTTTCTTTACTATTTGCGTTACAATTGATATAATGGGAAAACTACGCGTAATCGGTTGAACTTTTACTAAATTTACAATGTTATTTGGCAGTCTATAAACTTTTATTATCACAAATAATATACAGATGTACATACAAATTCATAACTATCGACTAGTAAACGACCAAACGCAAAAAGTGATACTGGAAATGTATGCTTGTCCGTGTCTTCAAAATTGTTCGTATTTGATCGAAAGAGAACGAGAAGTTGCTTCTAGTGAAGACGCTATTAAAATACACTCGATGCTGCATGACCAATTATCAGCGCCGATATTTAGGAAAATGCTGCGTTATGCATAGTTTGCATCCAAATTATCGGTTGAAAGAGAGGTTTTTTAAAATGTTAAAGAGGTTTGTTTTTCCACGGAAAACCTCAAAAGACCTTGCGTATGCGGAAACATGGCATTTATTCAGTGCAGCTGGTGCCGCTTAACTATACGTTTTTCATATTTTTAAGAAAAATACCATCCTTCAACTTGTACTCGTAACGTCCAAAGCGACGATTAACTGTACATCTTTCGAAAGCCGTTTGTGCCGGTCAAAACTTGGAGGTAACAAGTACACTCCTGGAAATGGAAAAAAGAACACATTGACACCGGTGTGTCAGACCCACCATACTTGCTCCGGACACTGCGAGAGGGCTGTACAAGCGATGATCACACGCACGGCACAGCGGACACACCAGGAACCGCGGTGTTGGCCGTCGAATGGTGCTAGCTGCGCAGCATTTGTGCACCGCCGCCGTCAGTGTCAGCCAGTTTGCCGTGGCATACGGAGCTCCATCGCAGTCTTTAACACTGGTAGCATGCCGCGACAGCGTGGACGTGAACCGTATGTGCAGTTGACGGACTTTGAGCGAGGGCGTATAGTGGGCATGTGGGAGGCCGGGTGGACGTACCGCCGAATTGCTCAACACGTGGGGCGTGAGGTCTCCACAGTACATCGATGTTGTCGCCAGTGGTCGGCGGAAGGTGCACGTGCCCGTCGACCTGGGACCGGACCGCAGCGACGCACGGATGCACGCCAAGACCGTAGGATCCTACGCAGTGCCGTAGGGGACCGCACCGCCACTTCCCAGCAAATTAGGGACACTGTTGCTCCTGGGGTATCGGCGAGGACCATTCGCAACTGTCTCCATGAAGCTGGGCTACGGTCCCGCACACCGTTAGGCCGTCTTCCGCTCACGCCCCAACATCGTGCAGCCCGCCTCCAGTGGTGTCGCGACAGGCGTGAATGGAGGGACGAATGGAGACGTGTCGTCTTCAGCGATGAGAGTCGCTTCTGCCTTGGTGCCAATGATGGTCGTATGCGTGTTTGGCGCCGTGCAGGTGAGCGCCACAATCAGGACTGCATACGACCGAGGCACACAGGGCCAACACCCGGCATCATGGTGTGGGGAGCGATCTCCTACACCGGCCGTACACCACTGGTGATCGTCGAGGGGACACTGAATAGTGCATGGTACATCCAAACCGTCATCGAACCCATCGTTCTACCATTCCTAGACCGGCAAGGGAACTTGCTGTTCCAACAGGACAATGCACGTCCGCATGTATCCCGTGCCACCCAACGTGCTCTAGAAGGTGTAAGTCAACTACCCTGGCCAGCAAGATCTCCGGATCTGTCCCCCATTGAGCATGTTTGGGACTGGATGAAGCGTTTTCTCACGCGGTCTGCACGTCCAGCACGAACGCTGGTCCAACGGAGGCGGCAGGTGGAAATGGCATGGCAAGCTGTTCCACAGGACTACATCCAGCATCTCTACGATCGTCTCCATGGGAGAATAGCAGCCTGCATTGCTGCGAAAGGTGGATATACACTGCACTAGTGCCGACATTGTGCATGCTCTGTTGCCTGTGTCTATGTGCCTGTGTTTCTGTCAGTGTGATCATGTGATGTATCTGACCCCAGGAATGTGTCAATAAAGTTTCCCCTTCCTGGCACAATGAATTCACGGTGTTCTTATTTCAGTTTCCAGGAGTGTAGTTTCGGGCTCCTTCCAGGTATAAGGGATTTCTCAAATCACGGACAAGCATACATTTTCAGTATCACTTTATGCGTTTGGTCGTTTACTAGTTGATAGTTATGAGTAATATATTATTTGTGATAATAAAAATTTGTAGACTGCCAAATAACATTGTAAATTTAATAAAAGTTCAGCCGATTACACGTATTTTCCCATTATATCAATTGTAATACAAATAGTAAAGAAAATGACCGTGTTAGAAATAGAAAAAAAAAAGAAATAAATAAACTGTCGAACGCGACTCGATCCAGCGATTACGAGGCTTGAACTTGAACGCTAAATACTTTTCTTTTTTCTTTTTTTTTTTGTTCGATATACTTCGTTGCGTTTGGTCTGGGCGGACGTGACAAGACATTCGTTCAAGTTGACCGTTGATTGCTTGACTCAGATTTTTCATTTCAGAACGCACGCAGCCAGCTGACCGAACACGCTGAGCTACCGTGCCGGCATACCACTCGGCTGCGCCGGCCGGAGTGGCCGAGCGGTTCTAGGCGCTACAGTCTGGAACCGCGCGACCGCTACGGTCGCAGGTTCGAATCCTGCCGCCGGCATGGATGTGTGTGATGTCCTTAGGTTAGTTAGGTTTAAGTAGTTCTAAGTTCTAGGGGACTGATGACCTTAGAAGTTAAGTCCCATAATGCTCAGAGCCATTTGAACCACTCGGCTGCCGCCGCTTCATGGTAAAAATGGCCCTGCACAGGCGCATATTTGACGACCGAAATTATCTTGCGATTTGCTCAATAACGCTTGAGAAGTACGCGCTACTGCTCACACATTTTGTTGTCCTCATGGAGTACTACGAGTCTTCGAAGTTTGAAGTAAATCCGCGTTCCAAACGTCGTGGCCTCTCCTTCTTAGAGTATAGTGAATTTCATGGTCGCAACTTAGTCTTTTGGAGGTGACGATTAAAAATTTTTGAGTGCCCGTCGTACAGAATGGACAATAAGTAAAAATTGGCACTTTTGTACGTGGTAAGAGGCCATAGACACGGGTTCCCAGGTAGATGCCGTGTTTCTTGACTTCCGCAAGGCGTTCGATACAGCTCCCCACAGTCGTTTAATGAACAAAGTAAGTGCATATGGACTATCAGACCAATTGTGTGATTGGATTGAAGAGTTCCTAGATAACAGAACGCAGCATGTCATTCTCAATGGAGAGAAGTCTTCCGAAGTAAGAGTGATTTCAGGTGTGCCGCAGGGGAGTGTCATAGGACCGTTGCCATTCACAATATACATAAATGACCTTGTGGATGACATCGGAAGTTCACTGAGGCTTTTTGCGGATGATGCTGTAGTATATCGAGAGGTTGTAACAATGGAAAATTGTACTGAAATGCAGGAGGATCTGCTGCGAATTGACACATGGTTCAGTGAATGGCAATTGAATCTCAATGTAGAAAAGTGTAATGTGCTGCGAATACACAGAAAGATCCTTTACCATTTAGCTACAATATAGCAGGTCAGCAATTGGAAGCAGTTAACTCCATAAATTATCTGGGAGTACGCATTAGGAGTGATTTAAAATGGAATGATCATATAAAGTTGATCGTCGGTAAAGCAGATGCCAGACTGAGATTCATTGGAAGAATCCTAAGGAAATGCAACAAGGGAAGTAGGTTACAGTACGCTTGTTCGCCCACTGCTTGAATACTGCTCAGCAGTGTGGAATCAGTACCAGATAGGGTTGATAGAAGAGAGAGAGAAGATCCAACGGAGAGCAGCGCGCTTCGTTACAGGAACATTTAGTAATCGCGAAAGCGTTACGCAGGTGATAAACTCCAGTGGAAGACTCTGCAGGAGAGACGCTCAGTAGCTCGGTACGGGCTTTTGTTAAAGTTTCGAGAACATACCTTCACCGAAGAGTCAAGCAGCAGGCCTATATTGCTCCCTCCTACGTATATCTCGCGAAGAGACCATGACGATAAAATCAGGGAGATTAGAGCCCACACAGAGGCATACCGACAATCCTTCTTTCCACGAACACTACGACAGTGGAATAGAAGAGAGAACCGATAGAGGTACTCAAGGTACAGACAGACTCTTATTAGGATCCTGAAGAACAGAGGGCTTGATGGAACTACACAAGAACTCATAAAAGAAATTCTGACAGACACAAAAGCAAGGGTGAGATTCAGAGGAGCACTGTCAGAAGAATTTGAGATCAAGACTGGTGTTAAACAGGGAGATGGCTTATCACCATTGTTGTTCAATATAGCACTGGACGAAGTGATCAGGCAGTGGAGAGCAATAAACGAGGAAATGGGAATACCAAAGACCCATGTGGGGGACAAAAAGGACAACAGGGCTCAAGTGGACTGCCTAGCCTTTGCAGATGACATAGCAATAGTAAGTGAGACGGAAGAAGACGCAAAGACACAACTCGACAACTTATGTAAGGTAGCCAGAAAGGTGGGACTGAGGATCGCCTATAACAAGACAAAGACATTAAACACCACTGCAGACTGGGAAACACCGGAAGGCACTGTGCAAATGGTGGACAAATTTAAATACCTGGGAGAATTTATAACAGGAAGGAACAGGAGCAAGGAGGGAATAACAAAGAGGATAAAGAAGATGAGGTCAGCCCTCTGCATGACAAGAGAGGTATACAATAAAAAGAATATATCCACAGAGGCAAAGATAAGCCACTACAAGGCAACAGTGAGGAATGCAGTATTATATGCTGCTGAGACGATGACACTAGGAAAAAATGGGGCAGAGCAACTAGAGAAAGAAGAGAGGAAAATACTGAGAAAAATACTAGGTCCCAAAAGAGGTGGAGAGAGGTGGATGCGAAGACCTAGGGAGGAATTGTACCGGAACATGAGAACAATATCCGGGGAAATCAGACTCAAAAGGGCAAGGTTTGCTGGGCATGTAGTTAGGATGAGTATGGACAGAATGACGAAGAGAGTGTGGGAAACAACAGGGAGGACAAGGGGAAAGACAGGAACCAAGTGGATTGTTGGAATTGGGGATCAAGGTCGAAGGAAAGGAAAATTGGAGGAACAAATATACACCGACAAATATACCGGAGATCAATGACAGAGAAGAATACAGGAAAAGATTAGAATGTCACCAGTGGAGCCGCCGGGAAAAACGGAAACTGAAGATCTCGGAAGAAGAGCGGGAAAGGAGAAGAGAGAGAATGAAGAGGTTCTGGGAGAAGAAGAAGAAAATGCAGTCCACGAAGGGGCTAACCGTGGTCCTACAGAGGCCGTAACGCAAGAAGAAGAAGAAGTACTCAAGGTACTCTCCGCCACACACCGTCAGGTGGCTCGCGGAGTATGGATGTAGATGTAGGTGTTAGAGCAGGGCCGGCCAGAAATTCTGCACGCGTGCGGTGTTCCTGCACATGTGCAACTTCCGGGTCACAGCGTGCACGCCGCAGCCGTCAGCGTTCATGTAGTGCATGTTTCTACGCACAGATGTCGCTTTATACACTTGCTGGGGTACTCTGTACCGGCGCATTCTAGTGCTCTTTCCACAGCTTGCAAGCCAACCATGGAAGGTATTTCGCGTATTAAACATTTAAAATACTGTCACAGTCTACTCATTGAGATGTCTACTTTTATGTTAACAGTTTAACCCAGTAAGACAAGTAATACAGTTAATAGCAGTGAGTTTTTATTAAGGCAGCTTGACTGACGGCACGTAAATACGAGTAATGTTTTTGATCTAGTATTTAAGAAAGAGAGCACTTAGCGACTTCCAACGAACCTTATTCATGATTTCAAATAACATTAAACTAATGCAAGGTTTCCTATAACTAATTCTCGGTGCCCTCAGTTACACCAACATAATTTCTGTCTCACTGACCTCTGAACAAAATGATAACCGCAGACCTCTCGCTGATCACCTGTTATTTCAATACCATTATTGCTACATCTTTCATTAGCTCCGTCTGAAATCTACATAATAACCGACAATTAGATGAATGTTACGTTTTATCAACTTCAGCTGAGCGCAGCCCTTCACACATTTAAAAAAAAAACAAAAAAAACCTTAAATGTAAGTATACATTGGAACAATCGGTTTAATGACCAACTTTCCTGATAATAATGTAACATGGAGCAGAATGAGGCACTAATGCACAGTTAGTAAACAATAATTTTTAATTATGAAAGGAATAAATCCAAACACGTTTATCACTGGTCATGAGAAATGATAATCGAGTTGATGTGTCTCATCCATTTTCTTAAGGACATTTAATTTTGCTTGCCGTTCTTCACTCTTGAGTACACTACACTCGTCTTTGTGATATGTGATATGGTCGCCTATTATTCGGCGGCATAGCAAACACTGTGAGTTTTCACCAACGGCTACAAAAAAGAATTACAGTTCCCAGTCATTTTTAAACGACTGAGAACATAGATCTCCCGTCCTTTGCTTTTTCACAGTACCTGCCATTTCTCACAAGGGAACCTCCCCATCGCACCCCAAAAAATGGCTCTGAGCACTATGGGACTCAACTGCTGAGGTCATTAGTCCCCTAGAACTTAGAACTAGTTAAACCTAACTAACCTAAGGACATCACAAACATCCATGCCCGAGGCAGGATTCGAACCTGCGACCGTAGCGGTCTTGCGGTTCCAGACTGCAGCATCGCACCCCCCTCAGATTTAGTTGTAAGTTGGCACAGTGGATAGGCCTCGAAAAACTGAACACAGATCAATCGAGAAAACAGGAAGAAGTTGTGTGGAACTATGAAAGAAATAAGCAAAATATACAAACTGAGTAGTCCATGCGTCAGATAGGTAACCTCAAAGAGAGCGTGAGCTCAGGAGTGCCGTGGTCCCGTGGTTAGAGTGAGCAGCTGCGAAACGGGAGGTCCTTGGTTCAAGTCTTCCCGCGAGTAAAAAGTTTAATTTTTTATTTCAGACAATTATCGAAGATCAGTCAATCACACATAATCAACTTCGCTCTCCAAAGTTCCAGGACATGTTCAGATTTGCTTGGACATACGCAGGATTTGACGATCTACACACGGAAAAATTTGAAAACGTTAAAAACATATTTTTTGCCAGAGCACTGGGAAAACTGTGCGACTGTGAAACTGTTGCATTCATTTGTTGCAGTTTATGTGACAAACTCTTATGTTTTCATCACTTTTTTCGGAGTGATTATCACATCCACAAGAAAACGTAAATCGGGCGAGGTAGAAGAAACTTTTTACCCATTCGCCATGTGTACAAGTTAGGTGGGTCGACAACACATTCCTGTCATGTGACGCACATGCCGTCACCAGTGTCGTATAGAATATATCTGACGTGTTTTCCTGTGGAGGAATCGGTTGACCTACGACCTTGCGATCAAATGTTTTCGGTTCCCATTGGAGAGGCACGTCCTTTCGTCTACTAATCGCTCGGTTTTGCGGTGCGGTCGCAAAAAACAGACACTAAACTTATTACAGTGAACAGAGACGTCAATGAACGAACGGACAGATCATAACTTTGCGAAAATAAAGAAAGTAAAGTTTTCACTCGAGAGAAGATTTGAACCAAGAACCTCTCGCTCCGCAGCTGCTCACGCTAACCACGGGACCACGGCAGTCCTGCGCTCACATTCTCTTTGATGTTGCCGATCTTGCGCATGGACTACTCAGTTTGTATATTTTGCTTATTTTTTTCGTAGTTCCACACAACTTCTTCCTGCTTTCTCGATTGATCTGTGTTCAGTTTTTCAAGGCCTATCCACTGTGCCAACTCATAACTAAAACGGAGGGGAGTGCGATGGGGAGGTTCCCTTGTCAATACTTCTCTGTTAAGGTTACGGTTACCAGGGGTAAACGCGACTGGGTATGTTGCGCTCTTGCTTGTACCACATAAAC
This sequence comes from Schistocerca americana, assembly GCF_021461395.2. Lineage (NCBI taxonomy): Eukaryota > Metazoa > Arthropoda > Insecta > Orthoptera > Acrididae > Schistocerca > Schistocerca americana. The sequence goes on along the minus strand of NC_060121.1, from coordinate 406,186,347 downwards.
AGGGAAGTGGAGCCGCCGCCGTTCATTTAGGACACATGTCTAATAACAGATGTCGCTGTCACACACGTGCGCACATGTGCAGTACTTCCGCACGTCTGCACACTGTGCAGCGTTTGGCCGGCCCTGATGTAGAGTGTGTCTGCGGCTACGGGCAGGGCAGACCGAGGTCCCGGCTGCGACACTCGGGAGCCGTCATTCAGCAGGGCGCACTGCACAGTGGTCGGTGGGAGCGGCGCTGTAAACAGTGAGTGGGGGCGGCCCGCTATTCCTGGCGTGTCGGAGTGGAGTGGAGCCGCAGCAGCCGAAGGCGGCCGGCCCGGCGCCGCGGCGGCCCCCGCGTGCAGTGCTGCGGCAGCGACCGCCCTCTGCTGCACGCCGCGGTTCGCTTCGCCTCGCCTCCGACACCTCAGACCCCGGCTGGCGAGCCGTCCGCGCCGCCAACTCTCCTACCACAGGCGACAGCGCGCTCGGCTGCTAGACTAGCTCTCCGCGACCGTCCACAGGTGGGTAACGCGCTCGCCACGCCGAGCCGAGTCGCACCGTCGCAGCCACCCTCTCGCCCGTCTCAACGTGCGGTACACGCAGTTCACGCGTGCAACTTACGCAGCTTTCTAAAGCGGCATCGTGAGCTACAGTTCACACATGACGCCACAAATTCTACGTAGTTGCACAGCTTTCATTATGGTGTTAATCGAAATTTTTGTGTTACCAGAAGAGCCAACACCGTGTTACGAGTGGAGGCCGAAATGCACGCGTTTTAGCTCACGCAGGCTGGCGTGAGGAGGGAAGAACTATACTGACGTGAGGTGTGGAACATGACAAGGAATGAGAATTCAGAAAGCGGACGTAATTAGTTTGATACGTAACTTTAATCCATTAATTTTAATTAAACTACTGCTGCTGAGTAATCTTTCATGGAAGATGATTTCTTAAAAAAAGAAAGTGCATAATGATCGCTGTATCAGAAATATGTCCAGAATGCACGATATCTCTACTAACCTTCATGACCAGTAAGAAAGAAAGCTGAAGAATTCAAGTACTATTCATTTTCCATGGTTCATAGTATTGACATAAATGATACTGCACGGCTTTTAGTTTTCATAATGTAATTGGGAACCACGACCATATTATTGTCAATGTACTGTATTTTTGATAAATGCAGCATTGGTAGTAAAGATTGAAAACCTTTATTTTACAGATCGATTTCGGTCGCAGTGTGACTATCCTCAGTGCAAACTATTCGAACCTTGTAGGCCCATATCATAACAACACATTTTCTATGAGGTGTGGTATGTACTACAATGATTACTTCCCAACACATATCTTCACTAGTACTGCATACAACAATTTTATTTAGTTATTCATTTATTTTTGGATCAGCAACTGCTAAGGTCACAGGATTGGCCCTTCGTAATTAAAAAAAATGTATATTATATGCAATACAAGTGAAGATACCACTTGGAGGTAATCATCATAGTACATATTACATCTCATAGAAAATGTTGTGTTAATAGGATATGGGCCTACAACGCTCGAATAGTTTCCACTGGAGATGGTAACACAGTGACCGACATCGATCTATAAAATAAAGGATTTCAGTTTTTAGTTTTCATCCATGGTATTGATAACAATTTCAGTACCACGGAAGAACTGGCAGGATCGCGTTCCATGAAAGGTTGAACAACCAGTGGAGACATCTCTAACGAAGTCACGAAGAAAATGGGTTTGACTTTTGAAAATATTGTGGCCATTTGCATCAATGGAGCACTTTCTGTGTATGGAAACAAGATCGGTGCAGTATCATTACTGGAATAATACGCCACGAATTTCATTATACGAGTATTGTTCATACAGAAATGTTATGCAGCAAAGTTCTGGGATACGGCCATATCATGTCAACCGTGGGTTCTGTTATCAACCACAACCAAGAAGAAGGGCTTAAACACCGATCATTTCGTGGATTTCTTGAAGAAGCAGTGGGATTTATTGTAGTATCATACGGACGTTCGTTGGCTAATTCGTGGAAAAAATATTGCAGCGTGTTTTTGCACTAAGAGAGGAAATAGTCGATTTTATGAAAAACGATACAAAGGATCCTGTATTGAAAAATAAAGGCTAGATCAATGACTGATGTTTTCTCAGTGATATGACGGTTCACTTAAGCGAGCTGAACCAACACCGACTCAAAGGAAGGCCTCGGCGCTTGTTCGTGACGTCACGTCAGCTAGGCACGGCGAACGCCAGGTCTGTTGCAGGCATACTCATAATGGTGGGGTCTCCCTCTCTGACACAGGAAAATATGAAACTATTGGCGGTAGTTGACCAACACACATTGTTCTGAGAGATTTCTGCAGTCAGTTAATTGTATAATTCATTGCACTTGTTAACAAATAGTGTACTCCTGAACTCAAATTTCCACTTGTTTTAAAGATTGACATACAAAAACAAGTTCATGGTCCAGTAGCAACAGAATTCGTGCTTCTTTACCTTATTTGTAAATCTGAGGAAGTTACGTTTGTACTGGGTTGCTTTTACAAGAAACTGTGAACATATTGGTACTCTTCTTTAGGTATCTTGGTTGACTATGGGGTGAGGAGCACTGAATGTTAATGAAATATCTTGCGATTGTACACGTTGGTGGAGGGGGTGGGGGACAGAAGAAGAGGCAAAAGAGAGATACTTGTTTTATAAAATAATTTTTTTTTTATCTTATAAAGTTTCTCCTTTCAGTTGCAAGAGGGGAATATTTATCTTTTCTAATATGCATGTTTAAAAAAGTTTAAGCTCATCAGTATTTTCGATGTATGAAGCTATTTTGTTTCCTGTTTAGAATTCCTTTCGTTGAAAACGACTGTAATCTAATGACTGGCAACAGTTGGACATTTACACGTGTAAATTAGTTCACATTTCCAGTGACGATGTCAAACGTAAACAAATAAATAAATAAAAGAAACGAGTGCATTGTAAGGGGGTTGGGGTAAGTTTCGATAGCAAAATGGATCAAGTAAATATAGTAACTTGAATGTATAATTTCCGAAGCTTGCAATGGGGCAAAGCATCTTCTCATATTGATCTACGTTTGTTTCGACAGGATTCAGTAATACAGACCTATGATCTTCATTTGCAGCTTTACGATAGTAAGAAAATCTTTCATCTAAATAAAACTGCAGAACCCAAAACAACACCAAACATTTTGTCCAAAAATAACAGATTTATAGTGATAAGCACGCCCAGGCGTTTCTGCCTGCAACAGATCTGGCGTTCGCCGTGCCTAGCTGACGTGACGACACCAACAAGCGCCGAGGCCTTCCTTTGAGTCGGTGTTGGTGCTAGGGAGTCTCTCTAGACTAGACCTGCCGTGTGGCGGCGCTCGGTCTGCAATCACTGATAGTGGCGACACGCGGGTCCGACGTATATTGACGGACCGCGGTCGATTTAAAGGCTACCACCTAGCAAGTGTGGTGTCCTGGCGGTGACACCACAAAAATCATACGCCCAGGAATGAATGTTATAGTGCAATTATGGCTTAGAACGGTGACAGGAGTTAAATACGAGGCGTGTTTTTTTTAAGTAAGCACCGTTTTGAAATTAAAATAATATGTGCTAATATATCTCAATAATTTTATTATTACATGAAAGCCTGTACCTTAATCTACTTTTCTACATAATTTCCGTCAATATTGAGGCACTTCTCATAACGCTGTACCAGATTTCGAATACCCTCCTCATAGAAGTCTGCCGCCTGACTTGTTAACCACTGCATCACCACTGTTTTGACTTCGTCATCATCTTGAGCACGCTGACCGCCCAGGTGTTTCTTTAAGTGCAGGAACTGATAGTAGTCACTGGGCGCAAGACCGGGGTTGTACGGAGGATGATCTAGAGTTTCTCATCGAAAAGATATGGTGAGATCTTTGGTCTGATTCGCCACATGCGGACAGGCATTGTCTTGCAGCAAAACGATGCCCTTGTTCAACTTCCATGGACTGTTGCTTTGATTCTGGTGTGACGTAGGCCACCCATGTTTCATCGCCCGTAACAATTTGGCTTAAGAAATCATCACCGTCGTTGTGGTATCGCTCAAGGAAAGTCAATGCACTGTCTAAAAGTTTGGTTTTGTGCGCATCCGTCAACATTTTCGGTACCCAACGTATGCACAATTTTCGGTAATTAAAGTGCTCGGTCACAATGCCATACACAACACTACTAGAAACATTAGGAAAGTCATGCCGCAAGGAGGAAATCGTAAAGCGTCTGTTTTCTCTCACCTTATTGTCCACTTTCCGCACAAAACTTTCGTTAACGACCGAAGGACACCCACTCCGTTGTTCATAATGCACATTTGTGCGGCCATCTTTAAATGCTCTCACCCGATTTCTTACCATTCCATTACTCATAATGTTTTCTCCGTAAACTGCACAGATCTGAAGATGAATATAGATCGCTTTTGGGCCTTTTGCACCAAGAAATATTGTAACAGCCCGTACTTCACAGTCGACAGGACTCACGATTATCGGAGACATCTTAAACACTCAGTGCACAACGTAAACAAGGAAGAATCGGATTGCAATGGCGTCAGAGCGTAGATTAAGGTACAGGTTTTCATGTAAAAATAAAATTATCGAGATATCTTAGCACGTATTTTTTTAATTACAAAACGGTACTTACTTAAAAAATACGCCTCGTATAAGGAAGCCGAAAACCAAATTTTCGACCCTAAAAAAGATTTCGCACAGGGATAAATGAGAGGCCACCAACAAATTTATAAAAGAAATAACACTCGGAGACGAAAATGCTATCTGCAATAACAAAGTAATCAACAGCTGGCATGTAAATATGATCTACATACACGTCACTCTTCCAAGATTTTAGAAACTTGTATTCATTGATATAGGCATTTCAGATAACTAATTTTTAGTTTAACAGCTGCCACATCAGATTCGGGAGCTATTTCCTGCCCATAACGCACAATTTATACAATGCTTCGTTTCACAAAACACAATGTTTATATGACTCTCTTTTTGGTTACTGCCGGCCGGTGTGGCCGACCGGTTCTACGCGCTACAGTCTGGAACCGCGAGACCGCTACGGTCACAGGTTCGAATTCTGCCTCGGGCGTGGATGTGTGTGATGTCCTTATGTTAGTTAGGTTTAAGTAATTCTAAGTTCTAGGGGACTGATCACCTCAGAAGTTGAGTCCCATAGTGCTCAGAGCCATTTGAACCATTTTTTTTTTGGTTACTAACATTAAGTTCAAGTATTCATCCAAAAATGTTTTAAGATTGTGAGATACATCATTGGTTTGCAGATATTGCACTCGCGCGCGCGCACACACACACGCACACACACACACACACACACACACACACACACACACACACACACACATTCTCTCTCTCTCTCTCTCTCTCTCTCTCTCTCTCTCTCTCTCACACACACACACACAGCCGGCCGGAGTGGCCGAACGGTTCTAGGCGCTTCAGTTTGGAACCGCGCGACCGCTACGGTCGCAGGTTCGAATCCTGCCTCGGGCATGGATGTGTGTGATGTCCTTAGGTTAGTTAGGTTTAAGTGGTGCTAAGTTCTAGGGGACTGATGACCTCAGCTGTTAAGTCCCATAGTGCTCAGAGCCCTTTTAACCATTTTTGAACACACACACACACACACACACACACACACACACACACACATACACACACACACACACACACACACAACTCACACACACTGGTACAGAAAATTATAGCTAGCTTGTTGTCTTGTAGTCCCAGGAGCTGCAAAAGTGTATCTTCCGACCACTGTTTACGTCATTTTTCAGACCGAGCGAGGTGGCGCAGTGGTTAGCACACTGGACTCGCATTTGGGTGGACGACGGTTCAGTCCCGCGTCCGGCCGTCCTGATTTAGCTTTTCCGTGATTTCCCTAAATCGCTCCAGGCAAATGCCGGGATGGTTCCTTTAAAAGGGCACGGCAGACTTCCTTCCCCGTCCTTCCCTAATCCGATGAGACCGATGACCTCGCTGGCTGGCCTCCTCCCTCAAAACAACCCAACTCTTTTTCCAGTAATAAAACAAAATAGACTGAAAATCGAATGAAGTACAGTCTCAATTACTCGACGGTAACTGCGACAGATTTTTCGTGTTTCGAAATATTGCCACCAGGGAGCAGTGGTGGAAGGTAAGTGGCGCAACAAAGTACAACCAAGTTGAACTTTTTATGGCACGATAAAAGTTGCGTCTCTTAAGTCGTGCCACTAAAAACTGGAAGTTCACACATGCAGCTCCATTGCACGCACACACACACACACACACACACACACACACACACACACACACACACAGCTACAGAAAATAAAAAATAGCTTGTTGTCTTATAGTCCCAGAAGCTGCGAAAGTCTACCTTCCGACCACTGTTTTGACTTTTTTTCAGTAATAAAACAAAAACACACTGAAATCGAATGGAGTTCAGCAGCAATTACTCCACGATGACTGTGACCGAATGCTCGTGTTCCGAAAAATTTCCACCAGGAAGCGGTGGTGAAAGGAAAGTGGCGCAACAAAGTACAACCAAATTGAACTTTTTGTGGCGTGACATAAGTTGCATTTCTTTAGTTGTGCAACTAAACACTCGGAGTTCACACATACAACTGCAGTTCGCCATTAGCTGGGGCGACACTTTTGTTGCGTGTGTGAACGTAGCTTTAGGCGGCTTTACGCAGGGCCACTTTACTGCGCTGCTCGGTCGTTCGGAAGCAGCTCTTCCGCTGACGTTAGTGGCGGTGCTACCGAGCGCTAGTGGCGCTCCAAACGCGCGTTAGTGGCGCTGCAAAGGCACGTTAACAGAGCCGCCAGCTTTGCTCACCTTAGGTAAAATACTGAGCGATCGGTGGAGGATGCTTTATTAAAAGTTCAACAACATTTGGTAGAAATTAGAATAGGAACTTGCTGCCTTCTGCATAACTTCATCAGGTTAAGAGATGAGTTTAAGATTGAGGGCACACTTTGTGTTGCTGGACTAGAGGGTGGGTTGTCAGTAGACAACACTCTACCTTTAAACGGTACGAAATGCATCGGAAGAGCAGTTGCTGATTACTTCATGAATGAAGGGGCTTGGAAATGACTTAAATGCACATAAAATTTGAAATTAGTATTAACGTGCAGCTGAAATGTTTGCTTGAAATACAATTTTACATGTACTAAATTTGTAAAGGAGTTTAGGTTCTGCAGTATTTCCTGTATTGCTGATATTTAGTGGAAATATACTTATCTTAACGATTAAGATTTTTCTCCGTTGTGGACAAGATAGTGAATTTTGTTTCGAATTCCCCTATGATGGAATACCACTTCTTCTTCTTTGCAGTCTTGTTACTACACAGTGTGCCCCAGTTCCGTTGGGACTGTGGCTATGGAAAATAAAACTTGTGGAGTATGTTCACAAACTCACTGTATTTATTCGAAATAGTCTCCTCCTGAATCAATACCCAAATGAAATAGTTTTAAAAGTGGTTTGAAACAGTCACCTATAATATTTTCTGCAGTTCTACATCTACACCTACATCTACATGGATACTCTGCAAATCACATTTAAGTGCCTGGCAACGGGTTCATCCAACCACCTTCACAATTCTCTGCCGGCCGAAGTGGCCGTGCGGTTAAAGGCGCTGCAGTCTGGAACCGCAAGACCGCTATGGTCGCAGGTTCGAATCCTGCCTCGGGCATGGATGTTTGTGATGTCCTTAGGTTAGTTGGGTTTAACTAGTTCTAAGTTCTAGGGGACTAATGACCTCAGAAGTTGAGTCCCATAGTGCTCAGAGCCACAATTCTCTATTATTCCAATCTCGTATAGCGCGCGGGAAGGACGAACACCTATATCTTTCCGTACGAGCTCTGATTTCGCTGATTTTATCTTGGTGATCGTTTCTCGCTAAGTAGGTCGTCGTCAACAAAATATTTTCGCATTCGGAGGAGAAAGTTGGCGACTGCAGTTTCGTGAGAAGATTCCTGCGCAACGAAAAACGCCTTTGTTTTAATGATGCCCATCCCAAATCCTGTTCATTTCAGTGACACTCTCTCCCCTATTTCGTGATAATGCAAAACTTGCTGTTCTTATTTGAACTTTCTGATGTATTCGGTCACTCCTATCTGGTAAGTATCCCACACCGCGCAGCTGTATTCGAAAAGATGACTGACAAGCGTAGTGTAGGCAGTCTCCGAAGTAGAGCTGTTACATTTTCTAAGTGTCCTGCAAGTAAAACGCAGTCTTTGGTTAGCCTTCCCCACGTTTTCTATGTGCTCCTTCCAATTTAAGTTGTTCGTAATTGTAATTCCTTGGTACTTAGTTGAATTTACGGCCTTTAGATTTGACTGATTTATCGTCATGTGTGACAGATTTCTTCTAGCGCTCAAGTGGATGATGTCACACTTTTTGTTATTTATGGTCAATTGCCAATTTTCGCACCATACAGATTTCTTTTCTAAATCGTTTTTCAATTTGTTTTGATCCTCTGATGACTTTTCTAGTCGATTAACGACAGCGTTATCAGCAAACAACCCAAGAGGGCTGCTCAGATTGTCTCCCAAATCGTTTATATAGATAAGGAACAGTAAAGGGCCTATAACAGTACCTTGGGGAACGCTAGAAATCACTTCTGTTTTACTCGATGATTTTCCGTAAATTACTACGAATTGTGACCTGTCTCTGACAAAAATCACGAATCCAGTCACATAACTGAGACGATATTCCATAAGTACGCAATTTCACTACAAGCCGATTGTGTGGTTCAGTGTCAAAAGCCCTCCGGAAATCAAGAAATAAGGAATCAATTTGAGATCCCTTGTCGATAGCACTCAACACTTCATGCCAGTAAGGAACTACTTGTGTTTCACAAGAATGATGTTTTCTTGTTTTCTAAATCCGTGTTGATTGCGTGTCAATAGACCATTTTCTTCGAGGTAATTCATAACGTTCGAACGTAATATATGTTCCAAATTCCTGCTGCTTATCGACGTTAATGATACGGGCCTGTAATTAAGTGGTTTAGTCCTACTACTTTTCTTGAATATTGGTGTGACCTGTGCAACTTTTCAGTCAACTTTATATTTAGTACTGCAGTATACTTTTCTCGAATGTCCTCAACTGCGTCATAACAGTGTTCTTTCATTGCCAACTTCAATTTGGGGAACAACAGAAGTCGGGTGGGGCTATGTCCGACTATTACGGTGGGTGATCCAGGACTGTGATCCGTTAGCTGTCCAAAAACTCGCACACAAACTTCGCTTTTTGCCGTAGAGGAGTGACCAGGAACCTGCCTATCGGTATTCTGGCCGAACTCGACAAATTCTCGCCCACAGACGATGGAGAACTCAAAAAACTTGATGTTGCCTCACTACTCCACCGTCATTTTGTGAAATGTGTCAGATGTATACTGTCACATTCGCGGCTGCATCTGTGCTAATATTTTAAGACCTTTTACACAGGTGTTTTCGAAACTTCAAGGAACGTAACACAGAACTTGCCACGAGATAGCGTTGCAGTTTGGAATTTCACACAAGGTGTCCTAACGGAACTGGGACACGTTGTGTACAATCGTCGTGCTTCAGATCCCATATGAGAGGACACTTTTCAAATGTAACTTCCTGGCAGATTAAAACTGTGTGCCGGACCGAGACTCGAACTCGGGACCTTTGCTTTTCGCGGGCAAGTGCTCTACCAACTGAGCTACCCAACCACGACTCACGCCCCGTCCCCACAGCTTTACTTCTGCCAGTACCTTGTCTCCTACCTTCCAAACTTTACAGAAGCTCTCCTGCGAACCTTGCAGAACTAGCACTCCTGAAAGAAATTATATTGCGGAGACATGGCTTAGCCACAGCCTGGGGGATGTTTCCAGAATGAGATTTTCAAAGTTTGGAAGGTAGGAGACGAGGTACTGGTAGAAGTAAAGCTGTGAGGACGGGGCGTGAGTCGTGCTTGGGTAGCTCATTTGGCAGAGAACTTGCCCGCGAATGGCAAAGGTCCCGAGTTCGAGTCTCGGTCCGGAATATAGTTTTAATCTGCCAGGAAGTTTCATATGAGCGCAAACTCCGCTGCAGAGTGAAAATCTCATTCCGGAGACTTTTCAATTGGTTCTAATGGCTCTAAGCACTATAGCACTTAACATCTGAGGTCATCAGTCTAGACTTAGAACTACTTAAACCTAACTAACCTAAGGAAATCACACACATCCATGCTCGAGGCAGGATTCGAACCTGCGACCGCAGCAGCAGCGCGGTTGCGGACTGAAGCTCCTAGAACCGCTCGGCCACAAAGGCCGGCCGGACACTTTTCAGTCTCAATGGGACAATTTCTCGTTTGAAGTTTCTTACGTGTGTTCCCGTATCCAACGCCATTGCCTAAGACAGTGCAAACCAACCTCTACCGCTTCACCGCAGGTACCACGCTAGGGACAAAGTGGATCACGATTCGTGCGTTAACAGCGTTTCGCTCGCGCGTTTGACATACGTAATGGTACGGCTGTGGCACAGTCACGATTGGAGTCTTTATTTGTGTTCGCCACTCGCGTCGAAGCTGACAACCGAAACGGCCAGCAGCGCCACCGTTCTCTGGTTGTGGCTGCGTGTGGAACCGCTCCTATACCTGCAGCATTAGCGATCGTCACCGCTTCTAAGAATCGCTTCTAAATGGCTACGTATGAATGGCTCCTTATTGCTTTCTTTCTTTGTTAACTGACTCCCTGTCTTTGGCGGTCCCTAAACTATCAATAGTATTGTGCCATATACTGACTATCGGCGCCAGACAGCCAAATGATATTGCGCAAATTTCATCTCAAACCTCTGAGGTGCAAACATGCTGGATATGAACGCCAGCCTTTACAGGCTTTGCGCTCGCGGAAAGAAAAGAAGTACAGATGGATGAATGAGTGGTATAACAGAGGAAGACTGACACATGAAAACTTACTGTAAGTGAATTGAGGATAGGCACACCAAATGACTACTGGAACTGTCTAACGATGGGCGCTCTGTCATTTGATGTGTCCTTGTAACTGGTTACACCCATAATTAAGAAAAAAGGACACTCATCTGATAGACGCTACTACTGCAGCTTAGCGCTTGTCGGCTAACTTACGTCATTCCGATACAGGAAATTCATTTGAAGATCTACAATTTGAATGTGTAATATCACGATAGTCAACAAGAATAATCGTGATGGAAATGGGCACAGATAATGTAAAATGCTTGATATATTACTGAACGGTAAGGTATGGATACGTATTTAAAGCTTAAGTTTTGGTTACGTTTGGATTTGAACGGACTTCTAGCCATTGAAAAAAGTCATGTAAACCTAGTTCCCGATATCCGCTTACCGATTATGCAGCGTGCCGATTATCAGTGAACCGACCGAGCGGTTCTAGGCGCTACAGTCTGGAACCGCGCGATCGCTACGGTCGCAGGTTCGAATCCTGCCTCGGGCATGGATGTGTGTGATGTCCTTAGGTTAGTTAGGTTTAAGTAGGGGTAAGTTCTAGGGGATTGATGACCTCAGAAGTTAAATTCCATAGTGCTCAGAGCCATTTGAACCATTTTCGTTTACAATACAAATTTTTTAATTTGAAGTCCTAGATGACGAAAAATTCCAAGAGTAATCCAACAGACTCGCCTATGAACGAAGTTTTCAGCAGATGAGTGGCGCAGATATATAGAACATGATCAAAAGTATCCGGACACCCATACGTAATGCGGGACTAACCACTAGATATCACGGGAGCCGGACCCGCCAGTGTACACCGAGGTGACAAAAGCCTTTGGATGGCAATATTCACATATAAAGATAGCGGTAGTATCGCTTATACAAGGTATAAAAGGGCAGTGCATTGGTGGAGCTGTCATTTGTACTCAGGCGATTCATGTGAAACCGTTTCCGACCTGATTATGGGCGCACAACGGAAATTAACAAACCTTGAACGCAGAATGGTTGATGGAGCTAGACGCACGGGACATTCCGTTTCAGAAATCGTTAGGGAATTCAGTATTCCGAAATCCACAATGTCAGGAGTGTGCCGATAATAACAAATTTCAGGCTTACCTCTCATGACGGGCGATGCAGTGGCTGACGGCCTTCACTTAATGACCGAGAGCAGCAGCGTTTGCGTAAAGTTGTCAATGCCAAGAGACAAGCATCAACGAACGAAACAATCGCAGAAATCAATGTGGGACGTACGACGAACATATCCATTAGGACAGTGTAGTGAAATTTGGTTTACTGGGCTACGGCAGCAGACAATCTCTGCTAGCAACACGACATCGCCTGAAGCGCCTCTCCTGGGTCCGTGACTATATCGGTTGGTCCGTTAGTCTACCGGAAAATCGTGGTCTGGTCAGATGACTCCCGATTTCAATTGGTAGTAGAGCTAGAGTGTGGCGCAGACCCCACGAAGCCATGGAGCCAAATTGTCAACAAGGCTCTGTACAAGTTGATGGTGATACCGTTGTGGTGTGGACTGTGTTTACACGGAATGGACCGGGTCCTCTGCTTCAGCTGAACCGATAATTGACTGTAAATGGTTATGTTCGGCTATCTGGACACCATTTGCAAACCATTCATGGTGTTCATGTTCCCAAACAACGAGAGCATTTTAATGGATGTCACAACTGTTCGCAGTTGTTTTGAAATACATTGTGTACAATTAGAGCGAATGGTTTGGCCACCTATATCGTCCGACATAATCCAATCGAACATTTATGGGGCATAATCGCGAGGTCAGTTCATGGCCAATATCCTTCACCGACAACACTTTCGCTCTAATGGACTACTGCAGCATGGCTCAGCATTTCTGCAGGGTACTTCCAGCGACTTGTTGAGCCCATGCAACGTCGACTTGCTGGACAGACGACAGGAGGTCCGACACGATATTAGGAGGTATCCCATCATGTTTGCCACCTGAGTGTAGAACTAGTGTTGTCAGCAGAGAAGCAGTAACAGCAGAGTTTGTCGGTCAGGAGAGGTCAGTGACTTCAAACTGGCGCCAGTCATTGGATGTCACCTGACTAGAAACCCTTCTGAAGCTATTGTGAAGTGAAAACGCGAAGGAACAGCAACATCTACACCAAAACCAGGCAGACCTTCTGTACTGACGGGCAGGGACCGACGATAATTGCGCAGGGTGGTTGTAAAAAATCGCACGAAAACAGTGGAACAAACCACTCGCGAGTTTCGAATTGTTGCCATCAGTCCAGCCAGCACAATGACTATGCTTAGGAATTTACAGAGAATGGGGTAGAATCGTCGAGCAGCTCCATATAAGCCACACGTTTCTACAGTCAGTGCCAAGGTATACAGGGTGGTCCATTGATCGTGACCGGGCCAAATATCTCACGAAATAAGCGTCAAACGAAAAAACTACGAAGAACGAAACTTGTCTAGCTTGAAGGGGGAAACCAGATGGCGCTATGGTTGGCCCGCTAGATGGTGCTGCCATAGGCCAAATGGATATCAACTGCGTTTTATTTTTTAAATAGGAACCCCCATTTTTATTACATTTTCGTGTAGTACGTAAAGAAATATGAATGTATTAGTTGGACCACTTTTTTCGTTTTGTGATAGATGGCGCTGTAATAGTCACAAACGTATAAGTACGTGGTACCATGTAACATTCCGCCAGTGCGGGCGGTATTTGCTTCGTGATACATTACCCGTGTTAAAATGGACCGTTTACCAATTCCGGAAAAGGTCGATATCGTGTTGATGTATGACTACTGTGATCAAAATACCCAACAGGCAGGTGCTATGTATGCTGCTCGGTATTCTGGGCGACATCATCCAAGTTCGAAAAATGTTCAAATGTGTGTGAAATCTTATGGGACTTAACTGCTAAGGTCATCAATCCCTAAGCTTACACACTACCTAACCTAAATTATCATAAGGACAAACACACACACGCATGTCCGAGGGAGGACTCGAACCTCCGCCGGGACCAGCCGCACAGTCCATGATTGTAGCGCCCGAGACCGCTCGGCTAATCCCGCGCGGCCATCATCCAAGCGTCCGGGCCGTTCGCTGGATAGTCACGTTATTTAAGGAAACAGGAAGTATTCAGCCACATGTGAAACGTCAACCACGGCCTGCAACAAATGATGATGCCCAAGCAGGTGTTTTAGCTGCTGTCGCGGCTAATCCGCACACCAGTAGTAGACAAATTGCGCGAGAATCGGGAATCTCAAAAACGTCGGTGTTGAGAGTGCTACATCAACATCGATTGCACCCGTACCATATTTCTATGCACCAGGAATTGCACGGCGATGACTTTGAACGTCGTGTACAGATCTGCCACTGGGCACAAGAGAAATTACGGGACGATGACAAATTGTTTGGACGCGTTCTATTTAGCGACGAAGCGACATTCACCAACAGCGGTAACGTAAAACGGCATAATATGCACTATTGGGCATCGGAAAATCCACGATGGCTGCGACAAGTGGAGCATCAGCGACCTTGGCGGGTTAATGTATGGTGCGGCATTATGGGAGGAAGGATAATTGGCCCCCATTTTATCGATGGCAATCTAAATGGTGCAATGTATGCTGATTTCCTACGTAATGTTATACCGATGTTACTACAAGATGTTTCACTGCATGACAGAATGGCGATGTACTTCCAACATGATGGATGTCCGGCACATAGCTCGCGTGCGGTAGAAGCGGCATTGAATAGCATATTTCATGACAGGTGGATTGGTCGTCGAAGCACCATATCATGGCCCGCACGTTCACCGGATCTGACGTCCCCGGATTTCTTTCTGTGGGGAAAGTTGAAGGACATTTGCTATCGTGATCCACCGACAACGCCTGACAACATGCGTCAGCGCATTGTCAGTGTATGTGCGAACATTACGGAAGGCGAACTACTCCCTGTTGAGAGGAATGTCGTTACACGTATTGCCAAACGCACTGAGGTTGACGCACATCATTTTGACCATTTATTGCATTAATGTGGTATTTACAGGTAATCACAGGTAACAGTATGCGTTCTTAGAAATGATAAGTTCATAAAAGTATCATATTGGAACAACCGAAATAAAATGTTCAAACGTACCTACGTTCTGTATTTTTATTTAAAAAACCTACCTGTTACCAACTGCTCGTCTAAAATTGTGAGCCATATGTACATCTACATCTACATTTATACTCCGCAAGCCACCCAAAGGTGTGTGGCGGAGGGCATTTTACGTGCCACTGTCATTACCTCCCTTTCCTGTTCCAGTCGCGTATGGTTCGCGGGAAGAACGACTGTCTGAAAGCCTCCGTGCGCGCTCTAATCTCTCTAATTTTACATTCGTGATCTCCTCGGGAGGTATAAGTAGGGGGAAGCAATATATTCGATACCTCATCCAGAAACGCACCCTCTCGAAACCTGGCGAGCAATCTACACCGCGATGCAGAGCGCCTCTCTTGCAGAGTCTGCCATTTGAGTTTATTAAACATCTCCGTAACGCTATCACGGTTACCAAATAACCCTGTGACGAAACGCGCCGCTCTTCTTTGGATCTTCTCTATCTCCTCCGTCAAACCGATCTGGTACGGATCCCACACTGATGAGCAATACTCAAGTATAGGTCGAACGAGGGTTTTGTAAGCCACCTCCTTTGTTGATGGACTACATTTTCTAAGCACTCTCCCAATGAATCTCAACCTGGTACCCGCCTTACCAACAATTAATTTTATATGATCATTCCACTTCAAATCGTTCCGCACGCATACTCCCAGATATTTTACAGAAGTAACTGCTACCAGTGTTTGTTCCGCTATCATATAATCATACAATAAAGGATCCTTCTTTCTATGTATTCGCAATTCATTACATTTGTCTATGTTAAGGGACAGTTGCCACTCCCTGCACCAAGTGCCTATCCGCTGCAGATCTTCCTGCATTTCGCTACAATTTTCTAATGCTGCAACTTCTCTGTATACTACAGCATCATCCGCAAAAAGCCGCATGGAACTTCCGACACATATGTTTGTGTCTATTACAGCGCCATCTATCACAAAGCGAAAAAAGTGGTCCCACTAAAACATTCATATTTCTTTTCATACTACACGAATATGTAATAAAAATGGGGGTTCCTATTAAAAAAAAAAGCAGTTGATATCCGTTTGACCTATGGCAGCGCGATCTAGAGGGCCAACCATAGCGCCATCTGGTTTCCCCCTTCAAGCTAGACAAGTTCCGTTCTTTGTAGTTTTTTCGTTTGACGCTTATTTCGTGAGATATTTGGCCCGGTCACGATCAATGGACCTCCCTGTATTTTTGCGTATAGGGAAGACGGACGAATGATCCTTATGTGACGGTCGCCATTTTGAAATCATGTTTTCGTCGTATTTCGGGTCCTGTTATGACGTCATAGGCCAAAGTCGACGTGTGGTATCGAAAGCTCTGCTTTATCTCTATTCTCTCAACCGTATTTAGGTGATAAGAATATATTTAAACATCGATGCGAACGTCAGTTTTACTTGTCACCTGAACCCTTCATTACATATACACTGTCTCAACCATAAACAAACAAAACAGAAAAAAGCCGAGTGGGGGCACACATACGGTAAATAGACGAATCTTGGAGATCATACCGTTGTTTGTCGTAGGTTCTTCACACTCCACTTTCATCGCTCACGGTCTCGTTATTTATTTCTGTTTTGCAGCTATCTTCCATCACTGCTCACTTTCTGTCTGATCCATGATGAAGACATTGCCAGCACTTGTTCCTGGAAAGCTATTTCGCGCGCAGCGCGTCAACGGGACGGGTACGGGGGCTTTGCTGTGGCAGAATGCGGAGGTCTGCTCTGCAGCGAGCAGACACCGTCATTAGGCGGGCCGGCCCATGAGAAATAAACAGCGAAACAAGAGCCCTTGGTGCGGTCGTGATCTGCCGCGTAAAACAGCAGGAGGCTGCAGCCCACCGACGTGCGAGGCACGCCCAGCGCGCACTGCCTCAGCGGGCGCCAACAGAAACACAGCTCAATCGTTGCCTAGCAACAGCTGTAAACTGTTACGTGTCACGCGCAACACTAGTGTTAATACGGGAGTGAATCAAATAGAAACGGGGTTTCACTTTTAAAAATTCGTTTATTGAAAAACAAAAGGCAGTTTCAATTTATTTTTCCACTTAGTTTCCCGCTTTAGAAATACATTTTTCCCAACGAGAAGGAAGGTTTCTTATCGCAGGATCGCAGAATGAAAATGGTTGTGTCACCTTCAAATCGGTGCCCTGCTAGAGCCTGTTTAAGCTGTCCATACAAATGGAAATCACAACTGGAGTTCCAAAACAGCTAACCAGTGATGCAACTGCCCGTAATACGAAAACGTGGTGCTGAAGCCATGAAACTTGGATCATGGAGCAATGGAAAAAAGTAATTTGGTTGGGTGAGTCATCTTTCACACTGTTTCCAACTTCTCGCCAAGTTTACATCCCCAGAGTGAATCATGGCGTTGGTTCGGTGACAATTTGGCGTTCATATCGCGTTATTCCATGGGCCCCATGGTTATGCAAGATCACGTTACTGAAGCCATGAAACTTGGACCATGGAGCAATGGAAAATATAATTTGGTTGGGTGAGTCATGGCTTGGCTCTGAGCACTATGGGACTCAACTTCTGAGGTCATTAGTACCGTAGAACTTAGAACTAGTTAAACCTAACTAACCTAAGGACATCACAAACATCCATGCCCGAGGCAGGATCCGAACCTGCGACCGTAGCGGTCCTGCGGTTCCAGACTGCAGCGCCTTTAACCGCACAGCCACTTCGGCCGGCGGTGAGTCATGTTTCACACTGTTTCCAACTTCTCGCCGAGTTTACATCCCCAGTGTGAATCATGGCGTTGGTTCGGTGACAATTTGGGCGTTCATATCGCGTTATTCCATGGGCCCCATGGTTACTATGCAAGATCGTGTTACTGTAGCCATGAAACTTGGACCATGGAGCAATGGAAAAAAGTAATTTTGTTGGGTGAGTGATGTTTCACACTGTTTCCTACTTCCCACCGAGTTTACATCCCAAGAGTGAATCATGGCGTTGGTTCGGTGACAATTTGGGCGTTCATATGGCATTATTCCATGGGCCCCATGGTTACTCTGCTACTCAACTACTTAGGCTGATCAGGTCCACCTCGTGGTATCATTTTTGTTCCTCAATAGTGATGCTGTGTTTCAGGACGACAGGGCGCCTGTTCACATATCTCACATCGCATAGGACTGGTTTTGTGAGCACGAGGATGAATTGTCTCATCTTTCCTGACCACCACAGTCACCCGAGATCAATATCATTGAGCCTTTGGAGGGAAGGGTGCGTGATCGCTATTCATCTCTATCATCGTTATATATGAAGATAGTAACTATTCTCGAAAGAACAGATACCATTGATGACAGTGCTGCTTCTCTAGAATAAATGATAATTGAAACCCTCAGCTGCCGACAGGTGTTGTTGATATAACTTGATGGGACAGCTGAAAATGTGTGCCCCGAGTGGGACTCGAACCCGGGATCTCCTGCTTACATGGCAGACGCTCTATCCATCTGAGCCTCCGAGGACACAGATGAATAGCGCGGCTGCAGAGACTTATCGCTTGCGCGCTTCCCGTGAGACCCACATTCCCAACCGTCCACAATCTACATACCTAATGTACCTAATAGATACTTGTACATCCACTCATTACTCGCGCACACTAAGGCGACGATTCCCGTAAGAGTTCTGGTAACCTGCGCACATTCGCACAGACGAAGGTCAATGGCTGGGTATATACGAAGATAGTCGGCAGCTGAGGGTTTCAATTAATTATCATTTATTCTAGAGAAGCTGCACGGTCATCAGTGGTATTTGTTCTTTCGAGAACAGTTACTATCTTCACATATGTAGTTAAAGGCTACCCAGCCATTGACCTTCGTCTGTGCGAATGCACACAGGTTGCCCAAACTCTTACGGGAATCGTCATCTTAGTGTGCGCGAGTAATGAGAGGATGGGCAAATATCTGTTAAGTACATTACATATGTAGATTGTGGACAGTTGGGAATCTGGGTATCGCGGGAAGCGTGCAAGGGATAAGTCTCTGCAGTCGCTCTATTCGTCTGTGTCCTCGGTGGCTCAGATAGAGCGTCTGCCATGTAAGCAGGAGATCCCTGGTTCGTGTCCCAGTCGGGGCACACATTTTCAGCTGTCCGCATCGAGGTATATCAACAACACCTGTCAGCAGCTGAGGGCTTCAATTAATTATCTATCATCGTTCCCTGAAGCTGCTACTCTTTTCCAGAAAGAATGGTATAAGGTTCCCTTGAAAAGCATACAGGAACGGTATTTATCAATTTAGAGACGACTGGAAGCTGTTTCGAATGCGAACGGTTTTCGTACACCATATTAGGCATGGCAGTGTGTTGTGTGTTGTGTGTAATGTGTTGTGTTTTTGATGTTTCTACACTTTAGTTCATCCCCTGTTCAAAGATCGCAGTCTGAAAAAGAACTGCTAACTGCTGCCTATGAGCACAGAATCACGCACGAAGTTCGGTCTTCGATCCATGCAGAATGATTACGCTCTTTGTATACGTTGCTGTCTACATCTCATAACTTTGGTCGTAGATGTATCACATTTATAGAATTCATAGTCCTCCCCCGCACCAGCAAATGACAGTAAAGTAGTCAAACAAACCCTTCATTCTTATTTCAGACTTTCCTTAATGATTTTCGTCTGTCCTTCAGCAAAACGTGAAATTCTCGCACCCAGAAAAATATCGATGAGAAGAACATTTTGAAAGGTACTGTATATCAGACAACCGTATGAATCACCAGTGATCACGAATCTGGGTGTATCTGATGTAGAATCTCTCGTCTTGGTATTGCTCTTATTAAGACTCGAAGCAATTGCTTTTATAAAATATTCAAAATCGTCTTTAGACGTCACAGTGAAATTGTCCGCCGGCCACTCCGGCGCGGTTCTAGGCGCTACAGTCTAGAACCGCGCGACCGCTACGTTCGCAGGCTCGAATCCGGCCTCGGGCATGGATGTATGTGATGTCCTTAGGTTGATTAGGTTTAAGTAGTTCTAAGTTCTAGGGGACTGATGACCCCAGCAGTTAAGTCCCATAGTGCTCAGAG
The DNA here is from genome assembly GCF_021461395.2 of Schistocerca americana. Taxonomy (NCBI): domain Eukaryota; kingdom Metazoa; phylum Arthropoda; class Insecta; order Orthoptera; family Acrididae; genus Schistocerca; species Schistocerca americana. The sequence continues at coordinate 406,166,217 of NC_060121.1, read as the reverse complement.
CCATTTTGAAATTGTCCAGCATCACTTCACAAGTTAAAGTTTCTGAAGCAGTTCGCTCCCTTAACAAAGAAGACATTCATAAGGCCCCATTTATCTTTTTCTTGCTAACTTTTTCGCTTGTGGAATGTAAGAGTAGGAAAATCACACTTACTTCGACTAGTTCGCTTTTTCCCATTTCACAGTAATACTGTGGCCCATGTAAACACTTGTAAAATGTACTCTGGAGCTGGTTATAGGGCTAAAATACACTGACAAGCCACGTTAATATGAGAACCTGTCGAAAACCCGAATAACCACCTTTTCCAGCATGGATATGCAGGAAGTGAGTCAATGAGATTCTGGAAGGTACCAACTGGGATGTGGTGACATGTTGACACCAGTGCCATGAGTAGTGGGACAAAGCTCGTACCACCCCACATTGCATTGTTGCCAAATTTATTCAAAATGGCGGATCCAAGATGGCGACGATAGATATGGCAATATCGCAATGGTATCATGGCAGGAAGTTCAAATTTCGGTGGGAAACTAGGTCAATTGTGCTACCTCCACTAACCTAAGCCGTCTGACCGCCACCACTTCGTGGAATTGGCGGGAAAAGGACACAGCCTGTGCTGGGTTGCTGAATAGGATGGACGTAAGTTTTTGTTTTGCATGCAGTGTTCATTTAAACAGTTTTAGGCAGTAGGTCCATCCAGTGTGTCCACCATGAGGTCTGGAGTTCAACTGACCTAGTACATAGAACTGCCACCAGAGCTTTTAAGCGTTGTGAGTGTGTTGGCAGACCATTGTACAGCATTTTTTTCGGTAATTTACGAGTAGTTTGCTGGTATGTATGTTGTGTACTGCATTATTTGGACAGTTTAGAATTAGTGAGTTTGTCTGCAGAGCATTTTACATGCATTATTTTGATAATTTACGAGTTGTTTGCGTGCCTGCACATCAGTGTACTGCACTATTTCGGTGATATACGAGTAGTTTGGAGATCTGTAGCTGTTTACTGCATTACTTCGGTGATTTAAGCGTAGTTTGTAGGTCTGTATGCTGTGCATTCCATTATTTTGGTTACTTACGACTAGTTTGCGTGTCTGTACATTAGTGAACTGCATTATTTCGGTAATTTACGAGTTGTTTGAGTGTCTGTACATCAGTGTACTGCATTATTTCGGTGATATACGAGTAGTTTGGAGATCTGTAGCTGTGTACTGCATTATTTCGGTGATTTAAGCATAATCTGCAAAATGGCTCTGAGCACTATGCGACTTAACTTCTGAGGTCATCAGTCGCCTAGAACTTAGAACTAATTAAACCTAACTAACCTAAGGAAATCACACACATCCCTGCCTGAAGCAGGATTCGAACCTGCGACCATAGCGGTCACTTGGTTTCAGACTGTAGCGCCTAGAACCACATGGCCACCATAGTTTGCAGGTATGTAGGCTGAGTATTGTGACTCCAAGCATGTCATAGCGAATTTTTGTATCAGTGTAATAAATAAAGTATGTATAACCTGTCCCTAAATAAACTGTTCCGAAAAAATAAAGTACACTCCTTCCTCTCCAGCAGCCTAGCGCAGGCTCAGTCATTTTTCCGGCGATTTTCCCCCAGACCGTCATGGGATGAAAGTGCCCTCTGGTGGCAGTAGTGTGTGCTAGGTCAGTTGAACTCTGAACCTCACGGTGGACACACTGGATGGACCTACTGCCTCAAACTGTTTAAATGAACACTGTATGCAAAATAAAGACATGCGTCCACCCTGTCCAGCAGCCTAGCACAGGTTGAATCCATTTCCTGCCAATTATAGGGCAGAGGTAGCGGTCGGACGACTTAGGTTAGTGGAGGTAGCCCAAGTGACCTATTTTCCCGCCATTCTCTTAGGTTAGTGGAGGTAGCCCAAGTGCCCTATTTTCCCGCCAAAATTTGAACTTCCCACCATGACGTTATTGTGACGTTGGCATATCTATCGCCGCTATCTTGGATCCGTCATCTTGAATAAATTTGGCAACTATGCAATGTGGGGTTGTACGAACTTTGTCCAACTGCTGCCGTCGGCAGCTGTGCTGGATTTCTCAGTTGAGAATTCATGGCACGAATATCCCGATCGAGATGGTCCCACAGATCCTCGACTGGTTTAAATCTGGGGATTATGGCAGCCAGGGGAGAACGGAAAATTCATGTTGGCACTCTTTGAACCACGCACGTATACTGCAAGGTGTGTGACATGTTGGATTGTCCTTCTGGTATACCATCGTGCCGAGGAAAAACAATCTGCTTGCAGATGTGGGCATGGTGGCCAAGAACAGATGCCTACTTGCACTGATTAATTGTGACTTGGAGGGTGACAACATCAAAATGGTTCAAATGGCTCTAAGCACTATGGGACTTAACATCTGAGCTCATCAGTCCCCTGCACTTAGAACTACTTTAACGTAACTACCCTAAGGACATCACACACATCCATGCCCGAGGCAGGATTCGAACCTGCGACCATAGCAGCAGCGCGGTTCCGGACTGAAGCGCCTAGATCCGCTCGGCCACCGTGGTCGGCTGATGACGACATCACCCAGAGAATTCCCCCTAGGATAATGCTGCCTCCTTGTTGCAGGGTGTTTGCTTTTACAAGTTTCGTGACATACGCGTCAACGACCATGTCTTCAATGGAGCATGAAACGTGATTCAGGTGAAAAGGCCACCTGTCGCCGCTGAGTGGAAGTCCACTTGCGGTCCTGGCGTCCAAATTCCAGCCTTCTTCGCTGATGAAAAGGTCAGCACGGGTGCATGAACCAGGCATCTGCTGCAGAGGCCCATTGACAGCCATGTTCGCTAAACTGTCGATGAGGAGACACTGTTGGTACCCCCTTGAATCATATGGGTGATCAGTTGCTGAACAGTTCATCGTCTATTCGCCAGTATATATCTCCGCAAACGTCATTTACGCCTGTCATCTGTGCCCTGTGGTGCACCACTGGTTCCTTGGCGCCGGTTTCGGATAGCGACAGTTTGCCTTGTACTGTTTACTCTAACCACAGTGGCATGCGAACGGTTTACAAACTTAGCCGCTTTGAAAATGCTTTCACCCTTGCCACGAAAACCAATGATTATGCCCTTTTAGACGTCAGATAAATAGCTCTGTTTCAGCATTACAATTGTAGTGTTTCCCACGTCTCCACTACACGCTTTATGTGTTGTGCTTGTGCTTGCCGTCTGTGAGTAGTTATTGCACATTGACGTCGAACGTACTCGGTGATCACATTAACGTGGCTGGACTGTTTATGATTAATTGTGAGTCATTTCATAAGTTTTGTAATTAGTTGTATATTAACTGGTGCGAGTCTGCCCACCCAAGAGGAGCTCACAAAACTCGATTGGACTGTTCTTGCTCAACCACGCTACAGCCCGGATCTAACACCTTCCGACTTCCATGTGTTTGGCCTAATGAAGGATACACTCCGCGGCAGGCAGTACTTGTGTGATGCAACAGTTACTGATGCAGTAGGACGTTGGATCCAGCTCCAATGTCGATTAGTATAGTAGTACAATGCGGGGAACACCCCCCCCCCCCCTCACGCACTAAGGTGGCCTAAGGCTCTGTCGCACTGAACGGAGGTTATGTCGAAAAATATGGCGTATTAGGAATAAAATCAACCTGCTTTCATAACAAAAATCTGTTACATTACTTATTGAACGCCTCGTACAATCCTTGGCGCTCGGCAGGCTGCTGAGTCTCTCTCTCTCTCTCTCTCTCTCTCTCTCTCTCTATGCATAACGAGGCGTTCAGTAAGTAATGTAGCAGATTTTTGTTATGAAAGCAGGTTGATTTTATTCCCAATACGCCACATTTTTCGACATAACCTCCGTTCAATGCGACAGAGCCTTAGGCCACCTTAGTGTGTGGGGAGGGGGGGGGGGGGGTAGCCCCGCATTGTACTACTCTACTAATCGACATTGGAGCCGGATCCAACGTCCTGCTGCATCAATAACTGTCGCAACACACACGTACTGCCTACCGCAGAGCGTGTCCTTCATTAGGCCAAACACATGGAAGTCGGAAGGTGTTAGATCCGGGCTGTAGCGTGGATGAGCAAGAACAGTCCAATGGAGTTTTGTGAGCTCCTCTCGGGTGCGCAGACTCGTGTGATGCCTTCCTTGCGTTGTCATGGAAAGGTGAAGTTCGTTTAAATTTTTGTGGCGACAGACTCTCTGAAGTCATTTCTTCAGTTTCCTTAGGGTGGCGCAGAACACTTCAGAGTTGATCGTTGCATCATGAGGGAGGACATCAAACAGAATAACGTCCTCCAAGTCCCAGAAGGCCGTCACCATGACTTTAACGGCTGAGGCTGTGGCTTTGAATTTTTTCTTCGCAGAACAATGCAGGAATTACAGCTGTGTGCAACCGGCCTGCTCGCGGGTGATCGGACAATTTTGTGAGATCTTGCTGCAAAGATGACAGACGCCTTGTTCAGTGCCAGGTCCCTGTAGACAGTCTGCAAACCGCTATGAATGTCTGCGATGCTCTGGCTTTTCGACAAAGAAACCTCAATGACCACTCTCTGCTTGAAACGCACCTCCCGTAAAGATGCTATTTGGAAGGCTACGTTTGCCACCAACGGGAGCTTCATGAAAATATAGAGGCTGATATGGTAATATTCCAGGATGTCCCACAGCAAATTCTGCAGTTTTTCAAACAAAACTGGCCGAAAAAAATGCGGTGGTTTATTTATTCAAAGTCCTTCGTACATCGCGCCGCAACTGGTCGTCCAACAGCATCCTCACGACAACTGAAACAATTGTTAAAAGTAGTGTTGGCACGGTTCATTTGCTCATTTTAATGGCTCCAAATTGTTGGCCTTTTGATCGGAGTAGAGAATGGTTATATGACCGCGAGTCTTTATCATTCCAGACGTTGTCGGGCTCGACGGTACGAGGTTGGGTAAGTGAACGTAAATGTTTGACTACAAGTGAACATCGTGGTTCATTCTTTGGCATTAGCCTTTTTCGGAATCAGTTCAGGTTCCATGGGATATTTTATGAGTTGGTGTTCAATTACGGTAAATTATCGAACATAATTTGGGATCTTGTTCAGTTCTGGGCCATAAAAGGCTGTTATAACCCGTAAGGGTTGGCTGTGATTTTTCAGATCTATTGTTGATCGAGGATAGTTGGGGTGTATGTTATTCGGAAACATTAGTGGCTGAGATTTTGTTCCAGTTAGTAGTTCTAGTACAGAACGCTTTTGTGAAGAAGAGTTGTTTCTGGTTATGCTCGTCGGATGTATGGTTTAGTATTGAGTTCATGGATCAACTCAAGTGCGGATAATCTTTTGCAGGCACTAGATGATTAATTGCTGAACTCACAATTTAGAATACAGCAGTAGTAGCCCTTAAGCTGACAAGATAGACACACGATTTGTCCATTTATTGTGTACATGATGGAACCATTACTTTGAATCGCGTTCAGTGTTATTTCGCACCGAAGGAAAATCTGTGGAGAGTGACCAGTTCTTCTGTAACACATTTGGGAAAAGTACTAGGTTGGACGCTAACCCTTGAAGAGGAAGAGCTTTCGTTGTCTCCGTTAAGAGTATGGCCAAAGCGGCAGTGGCAATAGTCTTGTTGTTGTCGAACGGATCTCTGTTAGCATCGAGTGCACAATGGCTCTCATACATAGCGGCATACCACTGTATCCACATGTGATAATTAAAAACAGAATGGTTGTTTAAAACGCAAATTTAGTATCTGACTCCGTCATTTTCCGCCCATGTTGATGTAGTCCCAGTATTTTCTGTCCGTAAAAAATAAAAAATTAAATTAAAAAGGATAATTATAATGATTGAAAGTAAACTTTCAGAAGTGTTGTTAAGGAGAAATTATTGGAATGAAAGACAATATTATTCTTCTTAAAGAGTGGCTTTCGTAAGAAACTAATTCCAATGATAACTTTCATGACAAATAACGTTATCTTGCTTAGTGGTAGAGAAATAGTAATCAAAACAGGAACTCATCGTTAGGATTGGGTGGAACATATTCTATTAAAAGAGAAGTATAAAACATTTGTTCTACTTATAAGTGGAGGAAAAAAAGAAATATATATTTATCTGTTATGATACGCGCTCTGAAACAAATGCGAATGCTACATCATTTAATTTACGATACGTAGATCTTTCTGGAAGAATGCTGAAGATTAGATGGGTAGATCACATAACTAATGAGGAGGTATTGAACAGAAGTGGGGAGAAGAGAAATTTGTGGCACAACTTGACTACAAAAAGGGATCGGTTGGTAGGACATATTCTGAGGCATCAAGGGATCACCAATTTAGTATTGGAGAGCAGCGTGGAGGGTAAAAATCGTAGAGGGAGACAAAGAGGTGAATACACTAAGCAGATTCAGATGGATATAGACTGCAGTAGGTTCAAATGGTTCAAATGGCTCTGAGCACTATGGGACTCAACATCTTAGGTCATAAGTCCCCTAGAACTTAGAACTACTTAAACCTAACTAACCTAAGGACATCACACACACCCATGCCCGAGGCAGGATTCGAACCTGCGACCGTAGCAGTCCCGCGGTTCCGGACTGCAGCGACAGAACCGCACGGCCACCGTGGCCGGCGCTGCAGTAGGTACTGGGAGATGAAGAACCTTGCACAGGATAGAATAGCATGGAGAGCTGCATCCAACCAGTCTCTGGACTGAAGACCACAACAATAACATCAACAGATCTTTCTACTGTGATGAAAATTTTGCAGAACAAAAGACATCAAGACCTGTAGTCAAGGATAAGTAAGCAGATTTATATGACATTAATTTTGTACTGGGAGATTAAAAGTGGTTTTGACAGTTTTGTTATCAGTTTATAAGAGGTATCTTACGCGGAAAAGAAGGGGAGTTAATTTGCTGGGGTAAAGTCGGAGATACGCCGTTTACGAGAAAACGTAGGTCTAAAAGCTAATGCGCGACACTTTGGAAAATCCATTATCCTTAAGTTTTCAATTTTATACGTGGAATTGGTATTTGCTAGGTTTTAGGATAATATGAAAAGTAAAGCTATCGATATTAGGTAAAACCCTATAAATAAACTATAAGAGAGCACTCAAGTTTTTGACGTAGTAAGGGCGTGGTAGTTACGCTTAAGGTGATATCACAAGTCGTTATTAACGATACGGAAACAACTAGTCTGAATAGACGAAAATAAATTTATTAAGAAAGTCGTAGACGCATCAATTCTAATTTTGAAGTTTATGTTTATATGGTGCACTGCCATTAAGTGGAGTTGCAGATAACTTATGTCACAGGAATATATACACTGAAGAGCCAAAGAAACTGGTACACCTGCCTAATATCGTGTAGGGCCCCCACGAGCACGTAGAAGTACCGCAACACGACGTGGCGTGGACTCGACTAATATCTGAAGTAGTGTTGGAGGGAACTGACACCATAAATCCCGCAGGGTTGTCCGTAGATCCGTAAGAGAACGAGGGAGTGGAGATCTCGTCTGAACAGCACGTTGCAAGGCATCCCAGATATGCTCAATTATGTTCCTATCTCGGGAGTTTGGTGGCTAGCGGAAGTGTTTAAACTCAGAAGAGTGTTTCTGGAGCCACTCTGTAGTAATTCTGCTGGAATTGCCCAAGTCTGTCGAAATGAACAACGGACGTGAATGTATGCAGGTGATCAGACAGGATGCTTACGTACGAGTCCCCTGTCAGATTCGCATCTAGACGTATCAGGAGTCACACACTCCACTTGCACACGGCCCACATCATTACAGAGCCTCCACCAGCTTGAACATTCCTTGCTGACAGGCAGGATCCATGGATTCATGAAGCTGTCTCCATACCCGTACACGTCAATCCGTTCAATACAATTTGAAGCGAGACTCGTCCAACCAGGCAACATGGTTCCAGTCATCAACAGTCCACTGTCACTGTTGAGGGGCCCAGGTGATGCGTAAAGCTTTGTGTCGTGCGGTCATCGAGGGTACAGTAGTGGGCCTTCGGCTCCAAAAGCCCAAATCGATGACGTTTCGTTGAATGGTTCGCACGATGACACTTGTTGATGGCCTAGCATTGAAATCTGCAGCAGTTTGCCGAAGGGTTGCAGCCCTGTCACACTGAACGGTTCTCTTCAGTCGTAGTTGGTTCCGCTCTTGCAGGATATTTTTCCGGCCGCAGCAGTGTCGGACATTTTCTGTTTTAAGGGATTCCTGATATTCACGGTACACTCGAACAGGAAATCCCCACTGAGATGCTGTGTGCCATCGCTCATGCGCCGACTATAACAGCACGTTCAAACCCACTTACATCTCGATAATCTACCACTGCAGCAGCAGTAACCGATCTAACAAGTGTGCCAGACACTTGTTGTTTTATATAGGCGTTGCCGACCACAACGACGTATTCTGCCTGTTTACATATCTCTGAATTCGAATACGCATGCCTTTACCAGTTCCTTGGCACTTCAATGTACCAGGTGATCAAAAAGTCAGTATAAATTTGAAAACTGAATAAATCACGGAATAATGTAGATAGAGAGGTACAAATTGACGCACATGCTTGGAATGACATGGGGTTTTATTAGAGCCAAAAAAATACAAACGTTCAAAAAATGTCCGACAGATGGCGCTTCATCTGATCAGAATAGCAATAATTAGCATAACAGAGTAAGACAAAGCAAAGATGATGTTCTTTACAGGAAATGCTCAATATGTCCACCATCATTCGTCAACAATAGCTATAGTCGAGGAATAATGTTGTGAACAGCACTGTAAAGCATGTCCGGAGCTATGGTGAGGCATTGGCGTCGGATGTTGTCTTTCAGCATCCCTAGAGATGTCGGTCGATCACGATACACTTACGACTTCAGGTAACCCCAAAGCCAATAATCGCACGGACTGAGGTCTGGGGACCCGGGAGGCCCAGCATGACGAATGTGGCGGCTGAGCACACGATCATCACCAAACGACGCGCGCAAGATATCTTTAACGCGTCTTTGTTTTTTTTTTGTTTTTTGTTTGGTTCTAATAAAACCCCATGTCATTCAAAGCATGTGTGTCAATTTTTACCTCTCTATCTACATTATTCAGTGGCTTATTAAGTTTTCAAATTTATACTGACTTTTTGATCACGCGGTATATACACCGTGCATCTATCCCCAACTTAGTAATTACATCTTAGTAGGAATAAATAAAACAGTAAAACGTACTAGCAGTCTCGTAAGAAACAACTTAGTGGAATCTTTCATTGATTTTTCAGTGGCCAGATATCATAGAAAACTAGATTGATGGCGCCTGTTGTTATTAAGTTCTGTATTGAGAAGAAGGGGATAGCTGTTGCTTGAGTGACGGTGCTTATACTGCCAAAACCCTCCTTCGTCCCTTTGCAAAATTCAGCTATAGGATGGCTGATTCGTATTTGCACTAGTCGTCACGAAGATAAAATACTGGACTGAGCCAGTGTGCAGCATCCTTTTGTCAGAGATTATTCGGTGACTGAGCGTTACTGGAGTACCGACCTCGTGCAGTAAATTAAAAATCAACGATGCACTGGATAACAGATTTTCAGTTATTTCAAGATATTTAGCATATTTGCATTTTAGGTTAATATCCTACGCTGTTTTCACTCCACCGTAGAAGGCCACTTCCTTTTTTTCCCCTTTACAATGCTTACATTATGGAGTCGGTGTAGGTCGTGGAAACGCTCCCCTCATCCGCAACCTGTTAAAGAGAACATGCGCCTCGACCTCTGTGGCACTTTTCCAGAGAAGGATGGATTTGTGGACCAGGCGTGAGAATAAATCACTCCACTTTATGGCGCTCCGTTCGGTTTGGTTCGTAATCTATTATCTTCAGTCTCCCATCTAATTTTAATCTGAGTGAACCTGAGAAACCTCCTTCTTGTCCGCCGTGTCGGAGCTTCTGTGGCGTTTCATGACCTTGAAGATCCACTAGCGGCCGCTGCCTGAGTACAGCAACTCTTCGCGAGATGCTGTGCGTGAGACAAATCACTCGAAGCACTGCTTTCTGGACTTCTTTCAAACCGTGGATAATGCCTAATGTACTGCTACACATATAGTGAACTCACAAAAGTCATGGGATAGCGATCTACATCTACATTTATACTCCGCAAGCCACCCAACGGTGTGTGGCGGAGGGCACTTTACGTGCCACTGTCATTACCTCCCTTTCCTGTTCCAGTCGCGTATGGTTCGCGGGAAGAACGACTGCCGGAAAGCTTCCGTGCGCGCTCGAATCTCTCTAATTTTACTTTCGTGATCTCCTCGCGAGGTATAAGTAGGGGGAAGCAATGTATTAGATACCTCATCCAGAAACGTACCCTCTCGAAACCTGGACAGGAAGCTACACCGCGATGCAGAACGCCTCTCTTGCAGAGTCTGCCACTTGAGTTTGATAAACATCTCCGCAACGCTAACACACTTACCAAATAACCCTGTGACGAAACGCGCCGCTCTTCTTTGGATCTTCTCTATCTCCTCTGTCAACCCGACCTAGTAAGGATCCCACACTGATGAGGAATACTCAAGTATAGGTCGAACCAGTGTTTTGTAAGCCACCTCCTTTGTTGATGGACTACATTTTCTAAGGACTCTTCCAATGAATCTCAACCTGGCACCCACCTTACCAACGATTAATTTTATATGATCATTCCACTTCAAATCGTTCCGTACCCATACTCCCAGATATTTTACAGAAGTAACTGCTACCAGTGTTTGTTCCGTTATCATATAATCATACAATAAAGGATCCTTCTTTCTATGTATTCGCAATACATTACATTTGTCTATGTTAAGGGTCAGTTGCCACTCCCTGCACCAAGTGCCTATCCGCTGCAGATCTTCCTGCATTTCACTACAATTTTCTATTGCTGCAACTTCTCTGTATACTACAGCATCATCCGCGAAAAGCCGCATGGAACTTCCGACACTATCTACTAGGTCATTTATATATATTGTGAAAAGCAATGGTCCCGTAACACTCCCCTGTGGCACGCTAGAGGTTACTTTAATGTCTGTAGACGTCTCTCCATTGAGAACAACATGCTGTGTTCTGTTTGCTAAAAACTCTTCAATCCAGCCACACAGCTGGTCTGATATTCCGTAGGCTCTTACTTTGTTTATCAGGCGGCAGTGCGGAACAGTATCGAACACCTTCCGGAAGTCAAGGAAAATGGCATCTACCTGGGAGCCTGTATCTAATATTTTCTAGGTCTCATGAACAAATAAAGCGAATTGGGTCTCACACGATCGCTGTTTCCGGAATCCATGTTGATTCATACAGAATAGATTCTGGGTTTCCAGAAATGACGTGATACGCGAGCAAAAAACATGTTCTAAAATTCTACAACAGATCGATGTCAGAGATATAGGTCTATAGTTTAGCGCATCTGCTCGACGACCCTTCTTGAAGACTGGGTCTATCTGTGCTCTTTTCCAATCATTTGGAACCTTCCGTTACTCTAGAGATTTGCGGTACACGGCTGTTAGAAGGGGTGCGATATGCACTTATACAGATGGCGGCAGTATTGTTGTAAACAAGATGTAAAAGGGCAGTGCATTGGCGCAGTTGTCATTGGTACTCAGGTGTTTCATGTGAAAAGGTTTCAGACGTGAGTATGGTCGCACAAAGGGAATTAACAGACTCTGGACCCAGAACGGTAATTGGAACTAGACGCATGGGATATTCCGTTTCGGAAATCGTTAGGGAATGCAATTATTCGAGATCCACAGTGTCAAGAGTTTGCCGATAGTACCAAATTTCAAGCATTACCTCTTACCATGAATGACACATTGGCTGACGGCCTTTACTTCACGACCTTCACTTAACGACCGAGAGCAGCGGCGTTTGCGTAGAGTTGTCAGCGCCAACAGACAAGCAACACTGCGTGGAATAGCCACAGAAATCAATGTGGGACGTACGACGAACTTATCCATTAGGACAGTGCTGCGAAATTTGGCGTGAATGGGCTATGGCAACAGACGGGCTACGCAAGTGCCTGTGTCAACAGCACGACGTCGCCTACAGGGACTCTCCTGGGCTCGTGACAACATCGGTTCTATCCTAGACAACTGGAAAACCGCGGCCTGGTGAGATAAGTACCTATACTACTGGCCATCAAAATTGTTACACCAAGAAGAAATGCGGATGATAAACGGGTATTCATTGGACAAATATATTATACTAGAACTGACATGTGATTACATTTTCACGCAGTTTGGGTGCATAGATCCTGAGAAATCAGTACCCAGAACAACCACCTCTGGCCGTAATAACGGCCTTGATACGCCTAGGCGTAAAGTCAAACAGAGCTTGGATGGCGTGTACAGGTACAGCTGCCCATGCAGCTTCCACACGGTGCCACAGTTCATCAAGAGTAGTGACTGGCGTATTGTGACGAGCCAGTTGCTCGGCCACCATTGACCAGACTTTTCAGTTGCTGAGAGATCTGGAGAATGTGCTGGCCAGGGCAGCAGTCGAACATTTTCTGTATCCAGAAAGGCCCGTACAGGACCTGCAACATGCGGTCGTGCATTATCTTGCTGAAATGTAGGGTTTCGCAGGGATCGGATGGAGGGTAGAGCCACGGGTCGTAAAACATCTGAAATCTAACGTCCACTATTCAAAGTGCCGTCAATGCGAACAAGAGGTGACCGAGACTTGTAGCCAATGGCACCCCATACCATCACGCCGGGTGATACGCCAGTATGGCGATGTCGAATACACGCTTCCAATGTGCATTCACCGCGATGTCGCCAAACACGGATGCGACCATCATGATGCTGTAAACAGAACCTGGATTCATCCGAAAAAATGACGTTTTGCCATTCGTGCGCGCAGGTTCGTCGTTGGGTACACCATCGCAGGCGTTCCTGTCAGTGATGCAGCGTCAAGGATAACCGCAGCCATGGTCTCCGAGCTGATAGTCCATGCTGCTGCAAACGTCGTCGAACTGTTCGTACAGATGGTTGTTGTCTTGCAAACGTCCCCATCTGTTGACTCAGGGATCGAGACGTGGCTGTACGGTCCGTTACAGACATGCGGATAAGATTCCTGTCATTTCAACTGCTAGTGATACGAGACCGTTGGGATCCAGCATGGCGTTCCGTATTACCCTCCTGAACCCACCAATTCCATATTCTGGTAACAGTCATTGGATCTCGACCGACGCGAGCAGCAATGTCGCGATACGATAAACCGCAATCGCGATAGGCTACAATCCCACCTTTATCAAAGTCGGAAACCTGATGGTACGCATTTCTCCTCCTTACACGAGGAATCACAACAACGTTTCACCAGGCAACGCCGGTCAACTGCTGTTTGTGTATGAGAAATCTGCAGGAATCTTTGCTTATCTCAGCGCGTTGTAGGTGTCACCACCGGCGCCAACCTTGTGTGAATGCTCTGAAAAGCTAATCATTTGGATATCACAGCATCTTCTTCCTGTCGGTTAAATTTCGCGTCTGTAGCATGTCATCTTCGTCGTAAAGCAATTTTAATGGCCAGAGGTGTATTTAAGTTAGTAAAAGCTGTTGGCAGCGTTCGAGTGTGGCGCACACCCCACTAAGACATGTACCCAAGGCGTCAAAAGGCACTGTGTACTGTGGTGATGGCTCCACAATGGTGTGGACCGTCAAATAAAGTAATAAGTTTACTATTACCACTCACTGATTATTTATTTCCACGACACGTTTCAAAGATTTAAACCCTCATCATTAGGTGAATTTACATTTGTTGGTATGACATATGTGTGTGTCGTGTTACGATTTTTGGTGAAACTTACGATACTATCTATAGCACTCCTTACTATTATCTATTGCAAGCACCCCAGTTTTTCGTTTTAAATTTCATAGTATTGTCAGAACCATTAAAAAATTCACAAGGACATATTTTCAGGGCTATCAGCATGGTGTCAGTGAGCTGTATAGAGTTAGGTGAAATTATTTTATACTTTTTAGTCCCTTTCAAAAGCGTGCTCTATTAAAAAGTTTGTTATATACATACTTATTTTCTGTTCTTTAGTCTTCTATGTGTGGAATTTTTCAAGCGATTTCAGAGGTTTTGATAAGATTAGGACAGAGGCACGTTGTAAATTTCACGTTTATTTCAGTATCACCTGAATCAAACAAAACATTGCTTCCTACTTCGCGTATCTTGCGAAAAGACCGTGGAGGTAAAAATGAGAGAAATTCTAACTTACGTGGAGGCCTACCAGCAATCGTTTATGCACGAAACTTTTCCATCTGGAGCCACATTAGGAGGAAATAGAAGTGGTACACAAAGAACCCTCCGCCACACACCAGACGAGAAAGTGAGGTAATATTGCACCATCATCCAGTTCTGAGATATGTTGAAAATTTCATTTCTCTAGCTCATCGGGATGTCAGTTTGAAATCAATTGCAAAATATGGACCGAACTGAAAGACAAAAAACAAATTACCATGCAGCACACACCAGGGAGGGAAGCGAGTTAACATTGCATTATCATCCAGTTCTGAGCTGTGTTGAAAGTTCCAAGTCTCCAGCTCATTAGAAAGCTAATTTATAATCAATTGCAAAATTTGTACCCTCAGACAGAGAGACAGAAAAACAAAGTACCCTCTCCCACACACACACCAGACAAGGAAGCGAGATGGTATTGCGCTGTCATCCAGTTATCTGTCGAAAGTTTCAGGTCTCTAGCTCATCAGGAAGTCAGTTTGAAATCAACTGCATAATTTTACCGAAGAGACAAACAGACATGAAAGCGATCTAATAAAAAGATGTTAAAAACTGCAGCATATAACACGTCTCACGCAGTGTATGCACATGCTGTGTTACTACAGTCTAGCGGTAGCGTTGTTATGAAAGGGAAACGGCCATCGGAAGACAACAAAGAAGCAAAGCAGAGGCGTTAGTCACACGCGGATGCTGTTACTGTAGTAGTCTTGAGTTCAAAGACTGTTTTGATACAGCTTTCCATGCTGCTGTCCCGTGAGTCTTTTCATATCTGCGTAACTACTGCAGCTCACAGAAATTTGAATCTGTTTACTGTTTTCAAGCCTTGGTCTCCTCAGTTTTTTTTTTTTTTTACCACCCACACTTCCTTCTATTACCCAAATAACTACTCCTTGATGCAGAGCTTGATATGTTCATGAACCTGTTTCTTCGTGTAGTCATGTTTTGCCGTAAAACTATTTTCTCTCTGGTTTCGTTCAGTGCCTCTTCATTAGTGCCAGACGCTGTGGTCGAGCGGTTCTAGGCGCTTCAGATCGGAACCAGGAGGCTGCTACGGTCGCAGGTTCGAATCCTGCCTCGGGCATGGATGTGTGTGATGTCCTAAGGTTAGTTAGGTTTAAGTAGTTCCAAGTTCTAGGGGACTGATGACCTCAAATGTTAAGTCCCATAGTGCTTACAGCCATTTGAACCATTTTTGAATCTTCATTAGTCAATCCACCCATCTAATCACCGGCATTTTTTTTGTAGCAGTACGCCTGCCACCATAGCTGAGTGGAGAAAAAAAGGAAGTGGTCAGTGCGCCAGAATGCCATGCGAGGGGCCCGACATCAATTCCCGGCCGGGTCGCGGATTTTCTCCGCTCAGGGACTTGTTGTGTTGTCTTCATCATCGTATCACCCTCGTCGACACGCAAGACACCGGAGTGACGTCAACTAAAAATACTTGCACCAGGATCAAAATGGCTCAAATGGCTCTGAGAACTATGGGACTTAACTTCTGAGATCATCAGTCTTCTAGAACTTAGAACTACTTAAACCTAACTAACCTAAGGACACCACACACATCCATGCCCGAGGCAGGATTCGAACCTGCGACCGTAGCAGTCCCGCGGTTCCGGACTGCAGCGCCTAGAACCGCACGGCCACCGCGGCCGGCATTTGCACCAGGCGACAGGTCTACCAGAAAAGAGGCCCTGGCCACACGCAAATTTAAATTTTATCTATAGCACCACGGGAAAACTTATATCCTCTTCTTGTGTGTGCTGTTCACTGTCCGCATTTCATTTCCATATAAGGCATTTAAACTTATATATGATGTTCGTACACAAAGAAACTGATATAGGTATGTGTATTCAAATACAGAGACATGTAAGAAGGCAGAATACAGCGCTGCGGTCGGCAGCGCTGCAGTCAGTCGTGGACTGTGCGGCTGGTCCCGGCTGAAACGAGACTCGTACGACCAGACAATATGTTTCCAGTCATCAACAGCCCAATGTCGGTACTGACAGTCCCAGGTGAAGCGTAAAGCTTTGTGTTGTGCAGTCATCGAGGGTACATGAGTGAGCCTTCGACTCCGAAAGCCCAGATCGAAGATATTTTGTTGAATGGTTCGCACTCTGACACCTGTTGATGGCCCAGCATTGAAATCTGCAGCAGTTCGCGGAAGGGTTGCACTTTTTTCACGATGAACGATTCTCTTCAGTCGTCGTTGGTCACGTTCTTGCAGGATCTTTTTCTGGGCGTAGGGATGTTGGAGATTTGATGTTTTACCGGATTCCTGACATTCACGGTACACTCGTGAAATGGTCGTAGGGCAAAATCCCCCCTTCATCGCTACCTCGGAGATTTTGTGTCCTATCGCTCGTGCGCTTACTATAATACCACGTTGGAACTCACTTAATTCTTGATAACATCCAATTGTAGCAGCAGTAACCGATCTAAGAGATGCGCCACACACTTGTTGTCTTATATAGGTATTGCCGACCGCAGCGCCGTATTCTCCATGTTCACAAATCTCTGTATTTGGATACGCATGACTATACCAGTTTCTTTGGTGCTTCAGTGTAGTATGTTACTGGCTGATGGAACCTCGCACTGTGCCTATTATTCATGTCAGGACAGATTCTAGAACATTTTTCACGCAAGTGACATATTATTTGCTCCCCTCCCAACGCCATTTTTCCACACAAGCGCCATATCATTTGACGCCCTCGTTCCTTTGCCTCCATCCGTCATATATTAGTTGACCTGGTTTCCTTTCCTCGGGCTCTTGGCCTAACTTTTCATAATAAATCTAGATCTGATGGGTATGAAAATGGGTTGTTTTCGCTATTAATCAAGATACATCTTGTGTACACATTTTGTACTTGGAGCGCTTCTCTCAGCTTAACGCCGCGCGGGATTAGCCGAGCGGTCTCAGGCGCTGCAGTCATGGACTGTAAGACTGGTCCCGGCGGAGGTTCGATTTCTCCCTCGGGCTTGGGTGTGTGTGTTTGTCCTTAGGATAATTTAGGTTAAGTAGTGTGTAAGCTTAGGGACTGTTGACCTTAGGCAGTTAAGTCCCACAAGATTTCACACACGTTTGATTTTTTTTTTGGTCGGCAGCGCCCATATAAGACAAGTGTCTGGTGTAGTTGTTAGATCAGTTACTGCTGCTACAATGGCAGGTTATCAAGATTTAAGGGAGTTTGAACGTGGTGTTATAGTCGATATAATGACGTTGTCATTGGCTTGCCTTTAACGTTTCCAATTATTTCCCCCTGTCCCTAAGATCCGTTTCCAAGTAGGTCTTTACTTCAAATTAGTGCTTGCTCAATGAACAGGTTGAATAACATGGGAGATAGTCGCCACTCTGCCTTACTAACTTCACAGCTACCGTCTACCTTTCATGTTCTTTGATTCATAGAACGGCAAGTTCCCTTTCTATATGAGTTGTACAGAATTTTTTGTCCCCTGCATTTCTTTGTTAGTAACTCCAGAAGGATACTGGAAGAATATTGTCCCTAGCTACACTATCTGATTGAAAGCATCCGGGCAGCCCTACGTTATGCGGAACTGACCACAAGACGGCACGAGAGGCGGACCAGCCAATATAAAAGGAGCAGAGAAGTATTGTATCGTTAGCAGAGAAACAGTAAAAGCAGAATGAGTCGGTCCAGAATGCTCTGCGACTTCAAACATAGATTAGCAATTGGATGTCACCTGAGTAACAAATTCATGAGACACATTTCCACCCCTCTAAAGCTGTCAGAGTCGATTGATGTGATAGTGAAGTGGAAACGCAAAGTAACGACCACGGCTAAATCAAGACCTGGCAGCCTCATGTGTCCACCACTGGCGGGCACAAGTAAACAGCCCACGTATAGGGAACAAACAAAAGCTTCTTTTTTCTTTTTAATTTTATCCATTGTTTTTCAGTGTTTCGTCCGCGACTGTTTTACTTTCGTAAAATGAAGAACAAACCGCCTTCAGTCACAAGTTGCGTTTATTTACTGCAATATGCATTTCGAGCCCTGGAGGCTCATCTTCAGGTGATTTTTAATGATTTACATCAGGTTTTTTAGTTGTTTGCCTCTTGATATTACATTTTTGTGTTACAACATGGTATATTGTAGATATAAGTTTAACAGCGTTAATAATATGAAACTAACTTACAGTTTAACATTGTATGATGTCTACTTCTGTTGTGCAGTTGGTATACACAATACACATCTTTAATTTTGCTGTACATACTGGGATATAAACATAGTCACACACTTTTTCGCACATTGTAGTACCAGAACGTAAACACGCCAAAGATTTTCATCAACCACTTAGAGAATAAGTTCTTCAAAGGGGAAAATAAACTTGTTCAAAAAATTGTGTATTACAAGAGATATGTAGATGACACACTACTCACACAACTCTTATTTGATGACACTAAAGATGGACTTGAAGAACTCCTCACATCATTCAACTCACTCCACAATAAAATAAAGTTCACAATGGAACATGAAACAAATCAATCCATCAATTTCTTGGACCTCACAATTGTGAATGAACAACAAGAACATAACTTGTACATTTACCGAAAACCAACCTACACTGACATCACAATACATGAATTTTCACACCACCCAGACACACATAAGTATGCTGCATTTAGATCAATGTTGAACAGGGCACATACATTAGCTTTAAAACCCAAAGCACTAACCCAAGAAATAGATACTATCAAAACAATTGCAGTAAATAATGGTTACTCTGTAAAATCAATTGATAAACTATCTAGAAAAATTCAGAGCAACATCACTCACAAAAACACTGAAAAGAAAACTACCAACACAAAACAAATCTTCACAAGCATTCCATACTTAGGTGCAAAAATGGTGCAAATGACTCTGAGCACTATGGGACTTAACATCTGAGGTCATCAGTCCCCTAGAACTTAGAACTACTTAAACCTAACTAACCTAAGGACATCACACACATCCATGCCCGAGGCAGGATTCGAACCTGCGACCGTAGCGGTCGCACCGTTCCAGACTGAAGCGCCTAGAACCGCCCAGCCACTCTGGCCGGCCCATATTTAGGCACAGTATCTCAAAAAATAACTAACTTATTAAAAAAAAACAATATTAAAATATCTTTCTTCACAAACAGCAAACTTGAATACCACTTACCTCACACAGTGAACACAAACAAGCCAATAACACAACACAGTGGAATATATAAATTACAATGCAACAGTTGCCCTGCATTTTATATTTGAAAAACTGGAAGAACCTTCCACACACGGTATAAAGAACACACCGACGCCTTTCGACTAAACCATTTTGAAAAATCTACAATAGCTAACCACATGTTTATTAATAAACACGTGCTTGACGACATCCACAACAGCCTAGCTGTACTTTACACAGAACCCAACAGTAAATAACTTAATCTACTAGAACAGTTAGAAATAATGTTACACAAAGAAAAATAGTCCGAAAACTTGTTGAATGAACAAACAGAGTTTAACAGCCACAATTTTTTCTACACCTTTAAAAGTTTATTTTTCCTGAGGAATCAAATCTATAATAGTACAAACATCTGAGAACCTACAACTTGTTGCCAAATAATTATTTTAATAATACCTGTGTATTAGTAATACTGTATCATATTATCTTCCGTGAAACAAGAAAATCGATTATATTTAGAAGTAGAACATCTGTATGAACGAGAATCTTTGGCACGTTTACGTTCTGCTCCTACAATGTGCGAAAAAGTGTGTGACTATGTTTGTATCCTAATATGTAATGCAAAATTAAAGATGTGTATTGTATATGCCAACTGCACAACAGAAGCAGACATCATAAAATGTTAAACTGTTAGTTAGTTTCATATTATTAACGCTGTTAAACTTATATCTACAATATACCATGTTGTACCACCAAAATGTAATATCAACAGTCAAACAACTAAAAAACCTGATGTAAATCAGTAAAAAGCACCTGAAGATGAGCCTCCAGGGCTCGAAATGCATAGTGCAGTAAATAAACGCATCTTGTGACTGAAGGCGGTTTGTTCTTCATTTTAGAAAACTTTCTTTAACGCAATTTCTACAAAAATATTCTCCTCAATGAAACAAAAGAAAGGATGGTTTCCTAATAAGTGGAACAAAATAGATGCTATTACTTATGGTTCATAAATAACGGAGACACTAACGTTCCAGAATCACAAAGTAAATACGAGTAAATAAGTTCTGTGGTAACTGAAAAAGTTACACATGGTTAAGTGAACGCAGTATTATAGCCTTAAGAGCTTTACTTTAAAAATAGAGTAGTATTTTTTCTGCACTCTTTAATGAGCGTGAAGTCTTAACAACTTTTAGCTAAAACAGAGTGTGTCAGACGGCCGTTGTGGCCGAGCGGTTCTAGGCGCTTCAGTCTGGAACCGCACTGCTGCTACGGAATCCTGCCTCGGGCGTGGATGTGTGTGATGTCCTTAGGTTAGTTAGGTTTAAGTAGTTGTAAGTTCTAGGGGACTGATGACCTCAGATGTTAAGTCCCATAGTACTCAGAGCCACTTTTGAAGAGTGTGTCACTTCAGGTTTAAAACGAAAGTCCAGACCCCAGCTTCAGTAAAGAAGAATAAACACTTAACAACTCTTATGGTGTACTTCGCTGAAGTAGTATTGAGAGGCACTAATGAAAAATATAAGTTCGGTAAGGACAGAAACTTTCAGTCTTACACTGTCTTGTCAGCTAGAAGAACAGTAGTACAACTATACCAAGTCTCAAGGAGCATTTTGCTAATCACTCAGAGTGCCAGTTGAGGAGGTTGTATACTGTCCAGAAATCGATGGCCCAGTCTTTGGCGTGGTGCAGCGAAGATTTTCATTATATGCTGTGATGGAACTGCTGTCCAGATCTCGCGAACTGGCTTAAATAGCCACCTCGTGGATGGATAATTGTGGGCCTTTTTTCGGCACGTGACATGGTGCATGTATAAAGAAATGAGATTTCTCAACGACCACTATCGTCGCCGTGTGGTGACCTGGCCGCAGTGCTGTTGACGCCCTCTACTGGTCTCACCACAGAATTCTGGGGTTGCGAAGTTCTGTGTCGTCTGCACTGTAGGGGCTGAGCAACCTGCACTATGAATGTCATGCCGTTGGCGCCTGACTTCTAGTACGCCATAGCACAGACCTCGTGTATTGATGGACAAGGACCTTCGTGCACTGCAGAGGATGAAACTTCCTGCCAGATTAAAACTGTGTGCCGGACCGAGACTCGAACTCGGGACCTTTGCCTTTCGCGGGCAAGTGCTCTACCATCTGAGCTAACCAATCACGACTCACACCCCGTCCTCACAGCTTTACTTCTGCCAGAACCTCGTCTCCCACCTTCCAAACTTCACAGAAGCTATCCTGCGAACCTTGTAGAACTAGCACTCCTGAAAGAAAGGATATTGCGGAGACATCGCTTAGCCACAGCCTGGGGGATGTTTCCAGAATGAGATTTTCACTCTGCAGCGGGGTGTGCGCTGGTATGCTATACTGCAGAGTGCGGTTGTAAAAAATCAGTTCAGCAGAAGCAATGACTCGTGATATTCAAAGTACTAGCAGCAATGCAGCTAGCACAGTGACTGCGTGTTATGAGTTAAAAAGAATGGGATATAGTGGTTGGTCAACTACTCATATGCTTCATATTTCTGTCGTGTTAAGCCACGTTTGAGGTGGTCTGAAGAGCGATGTCAGTGGATAGTGTGTGGCGGTTTTTGTGTATCATCAACATGGACAAATGCAATGAATATGGATGATACGATACTCTATGGCAGGGCTTCCCAACGTGTGGTCCGCGGACCCCTTTCTAGGGGTCCGCGGCCACATTTCACCAAATCGTGTAAAATAATGAGTAAAATTATTGAATAAAAATGTGAAAATGAAATTCATCATTTTTTTTCGTGTGAAAAACATGTGTACTTTTACTTCAGGTCGTATTCCCAAGGAGCCTTTGCGGTTCCTAAGTGCGAACGAATACACAGTTTAGTGCCGGTGAACGCGGCGTCTCTGATCGACTGTTTCGCAAGAATACGGGGGTCGTTTGTGAGCCGCCTCACGGCGCTAGATGCGCTGAAACCTTTTACGCATGCGCGGAGCGAGCTTTGTCGAAGAAGCTCCACAGTCGGTTTTATTATGTGAAAACGTTGCAAGTACTCCATGGGTTGAATATCCTGTGGAAGTGGAATAACCGAGAAGCGTAAGTACAACGAAAGCTATTTAGAAATGAGCTTTATGGAGACAAAGAAGGGTAAAGCTCAGTCTGTAATTTGTGCTCGAGTCCTTCCGAACAGTTCAGTGGTTCCAGTTAAACTGCACCGTCATTTTGAAGGTACTCACACGGATTTCCAGGCTAAAGACATCGATTTTTTTAAAAGGAAGAATGCTGAACTAGCTGCTTCTCAGCACTGCATGAAAACTCATGCAAAAACAATTAATAAAAATTCATTGAAAGCTTCTTTCTTGGTTAGTTATCGAGTGGCAAAAATAGGCAAAGCTCATACCATTGCAGAAAATCTCATAAAGTCTTGTGTTAATGATATTGTTTCTTGCATGCTACCCTTCAGTCCGGAAACGTGCTACCGCTACGGTCGCAGGTTCGAATCCTGCGAATCCTGCCTCGGGCATGGATGTGTGTGATGTCCTTAGGTTAGTTAGGTTTAAGTAGTTCAAAGTTCAATGGGACTGATGACCTCAGATGTTAAGTCCCATAGTGCTCCGAGCCATTTGAACCATGTTCTTGCATGCTAGACGAACTGGGAACATGGCACGTGCATTAAGAAGCTTTCAGTTCCCGTGGGTTTCACTTTGAAATTTAAAGTTACTGTGCTCTTGACTGACGAGGGGTCCGCCATGGATTTTCGACTGAAGAAGGGGTCCGCCAGCTGAAAAGTTTGGGAAGCCCTGAGCCCTGCTCTGTGGTATTCTGCGGTTTGAATTCACACTGGCTTTTTTTTTAAAGTAGTTGCATTGATTTGATTTTGTAAATGACACTAACAATATTATACACATGTATAATGCATTATTCGTACTACAACTTCTCCCGGATAATTATTTTGTTCAAATTGCACAAGAATTCCACCTGATGTAGTGTAATAATGTTGACTGTAAGCTGTGTTCATATCACTAAAATTACAGATCGTACATCAGAGCTTTTATAATTTTTGTCTTCGATGGATTTAATTATTTTTAGCAAATGGATCATGAAAAGGAACCACAGAATACCACCCGCACACAACACTGACGTATGCTACCAAAAATATTTTTCTCCGTGATTCGTGCGTAGTTTAATTTTGGCCACATCGGAATATTGTTTGCAGTTTCAAGCAATTTAAATTTGCCGCTGTGATAAAAGTTAAGATGGCGGCCAACAAAAGATATAAGTTTTAACGCATTTGGCTCTATTTGTTTTTACCAGCAAATGAACATAAAAGTAGAATAATTTTACATTAAATGTTTTTCATTCAACAGATCTCAAATCGATTCGCGTCTTGCTTCGTCGACGTACATCAGCAGTAGACGACAAGTGTACAAAACAAAAGAAAAGAATGACATAGATTAACAAAGAGTGTGAAACGAATATTGTCTCTGTTTTACGTAATTATCATCTTTTTAAGAAATAATTACATAATTGAACGAATATTATCCACACGTTCATATTCCACTCGTATTAATATATCGTGGATGTTATAAGTGGATGACTGGAAACCAGTGATCTGGAATGATGAGTCACACCATATACTGTGGCAATCCGATGGAAGAGTTTGGGTCTGGCGAAAGGCTGGAGAACATTACCTGCCACAATGTATGATGTCAACAGTGAAGTGCGGAGGAATTGGTGTTGCAGTATGGTTGTGTTTATAGCGGTTAGGGTATAGTCCCCTTATTGCGCTTAAGGAAACGGTGAATGCGGAGGGATATGAATACATCTTACAGCACTGTGAACTGTGTACAGTAGAGGAACAGTTCTGAGACGGTGATTGTATTGGCATGACAGTGCACCCTGTCATAAAGCAGCATCTGTGAGGCAATGCTTTGCGGACGGTAAAGTTTCTGAAATGCTCTGGCTAGTCCAGAGTCCTGCTTTGAACACAACAGGACACCTTTGGCATGAGTAAGAACGTCTGTTTTCGTCCAGACCCTAGCGTCCAATAACGCTACTCTGGTTTCAGCTCTTGAGGAAGAATGGGCTGCCATTCCTCGATAACATTCAGCGTCCGCAGCAGAGTTCAAGCCATCATAAACGCGTAGGATGGCCACTCCTCATATTAATGTCCACTTACAGGTGTTCGGATGCTTTTGATCAGTTAGTGTATACGACATACGTGCCCTCTCCCGACGGCGTGCTGGAGAGGCTGCAGCTGTACTGTGCGTTCGCCGGTAGTGCAGCGCATTCCAGCGTGTCGGCTGTCGCCCCAGCCGTAAAACAGGCCGGAGACGCGGCGGCGCGGCACGGCTAGGGAGCGGGCCGCCCAGAATAGCGGCCCTGGCCCTGCGTTCCGCCGCGGGCTTTGTCACTCCTCTGCTCCGCTGTCGTATCCTCTCCACTACGCTACACACCATCACACTCCCCCGCGATCCGGCCGCACCACATGCTGACGGCTTGGCCCGATCTCCTCGCTTCCACGGCGCTGGCTATAAATTAAGCAGCCCGGACAGCAGTACCATCAAGTTAGAAACAAGTGCTCTTCCAGGAGGGTAACAGAGGTTCTCTACTTCGTCATCGTCTGACGCCGACTGATAGCTCACCATTCCATTGCGAGAGTTCCGGAACCTGTACAGAAAATTGGAATAGAGATCAACATAAACATCATTTCCGCCCTTTTTATTGCTCATGAAAACCACACATTGCAGTAGCACCACCATACAGCGAGACCTTCGGAGGTGGTGGTCCAGATTGCTGTACACAGCAGTACTTCTAATATCCAGTAGCACGTACTCTTGCATTGATGCATGCCTGTATTCGTCATGTTCATGTTCATCAAGGCACTGTTGATCCAGATTGTCCCACTCCTCAATAGCGATTCGGTGTAGATCCCTCACAGTGGTTGGTAGGTCACGTCGTCCACAAACAGCCCTTTTCAATCTATCCCAGGCATGTTCGATAGGGTTCATGTCCGAAGAACATGCTAGCCACTCTAGTCGAACACGTCGTTATCCTGAAGGAAGTCATTCGCAAGATGTGCACGATGGGGGCGTGAATTATCGTCCATGAAGACGAATGCCTTGCCATTATGCTGCCGATATGATTGCACTATCGGTCGGAGGATAGCATTCACGTATCGTACAGCCGATACGGAGCCTTCCATGACCGCCAGCGGCGTACGTCGGCCCCACATAATGCCACCCCAAATCAGCAGGGAACCCCGACTTTGCCGGCCGCGGTGGCCGAGCGGTTCTAGGCGCTTCAGTTCGGAACCGCGCGACTGCTACGGTCGCAGGTTCGAATCTTGCCTCGGGAATGGATGTGTGTGATGTCCTTAGGTTAGTTAGGTTTAAGTGGTTCTAAGTTCTAGGGGACTGATGACCTCAGATGTTAAGTCCCATAGTGCTCAGAGCCATTTGAACCATTTTTTGAACCTCCACTTTGTTGCACTCCATGGACAGTGTTTCTAAGGCGTTCAGCCTGACCAGGTTGCCTGTCGAAGGCATATGCGACACTCATCGGTGAAGAGAGCGTGATGCCAATCCTGAGCGGTCCATTCGGCATGTTGCTGGGCCCATCTGTACCATGATGCATGGTGTCGTGGACCTCGCCATGGATGTCGAGAGTGAATTTGCGCATCATGCAGCCTATTGCGCACAATTTGAGTCGTAACACGACGTCCTGTGGCTGCACGAAAAGCATTATTCAACATGGTGGCGTTGCCGTCAGGTTCTCCGAGCCATAATCCTTAGGTAGCGATCATCCACTGCAGTAGTAGCCCTTGGGCAGCCTGAGCGAGGCATGTCATCGACAGTTCCTGTCTCTCTGTATCTCCTCCATGTCCGAACAACATAGCTTTGGTTCACTCCGAGACGCCTGGACACTTCCCTTGATGAGAGCCCTTCCTGGCACAAAGTAACAATGCGGACGCGATCGAACCGCGATATTGACCGTCTAGGCTGGTTGAACTACGGACAACATGAGCCATGTACCTCGTTCCCGGTGGAATGACTGGAACTGATCGGCTGTCGGACGCCCTCCGTCTAATTGGCGCTGCTCATGCATGGTTGTTTACCATGGTTGGACGGGTTTAGTGGCATCTTGAACAGTCAAAGGGACTGCGCCTGTGAGTCAATATGTGATGGAACCACGATTTCCTGGACACATGATGAGTCTTTACTTTGTCTTCGATAAGGATAAAAGCTGAAGTAGCGAATTAAAATTTATGCCAAAAATGGCTCTGAGCACTATGGGACTCAACTGCTGAGGTCATTAGTCCCCTAGAACTTAAAACTAGTTAAACCTAACTAACCTAAGGACATCACAAACATCCATGCCCGAGGCAGGATTCGAACCTGCGACCGTAGCGGTCTTGCGGTTCCAGACTGCAGCGCCTTTAACCGCACGGCCACTTCGGCCGGCAATTTATGCCAAGACCGATATGATTTAAGAAGGGGATAATCAAAATGGGGTGAGGTATGAATTGAAGCTTGTTTTAGGGAGGGCATTGGACTAGAGTAGTCCACGCAGCTGTGTTAGTGTGCCAGGATGATCCAGAGGAAACCACATCTGCCAAATTCATTACTTCAGCTTCTATCCTTATTGAATATTAACCAGTATGTTACTTCAACATTCTCGGTGACCAAGTGCATTGTTTCTTCTGCATTCTCGTGATGACACAAGACAACAGTTGCGTTAACAGGGCTGCACAGATACGTTCTAGTATTGAGAAACCACTAGGCATCACATCACACATCCACTGGCGATGTGAACCACCCGACCTTAATCCAAGAGAAACTGCCTGGGTGTATTTGCAACAACTGTGAAACGTAACATATCCGCATATGGATATGGCATTTCTAAAGAAACTTGAGGAGTCTCTTCCTCGCTAGAGTGGTAGAGAGAGTGTGACATGGTATTAGCCTGATTACTCCAGCGAGTGACCAATTTCGTGCCTGGTGCGCTTATTATTAAAATATGAGAGTGGAAGACTTAGAACGAAGTGCAAGGATAAAAAATGGTGTAAGCCAGGGATGCAGCCTTTCTGCGCTACTGTGCAACCTATACGTCGAGGAAGCGACGACGCTAATAAATTAAAGGTTCAACAAAGGAATTAAAATTCGAGCTGAAAGGATATCAGTGATAAGATTCGCTGATGATATTGCTATTCCTCATTGAAAGTGAAAAACAATTACAGGGTGAGTTGAATGGAAAGAACGGTCAAATGAGTACAGATTTTGGATTGAGAGTAAATAGAAGAAAGACGAAAATAATGAAAAAAATGGTTCAAATGACTCTAAGCACTATGGGACTTAACGTCTGAGGTCATCAGCCCCCTAGACTTAGAATTACTTAAACCTAACTAACCTAAGGACATCACACACATCCATACCCGAGGCAGGAATCGAACCTGCTACCGTAGCAGCAGCGCGGTTCCGGACTGAAGCGCCTAGAACCGCTCGGCCTCAGCGACCGGCGGTAATGAGAAGTAGCAGAAATGACAAGAGCGAGAAACTTAAAATCACAAAAGGTGATTTCAAAATAGATACAGTTAGGGAACCTTGCTACTTAGATAACAAAATAACCCATGACAGATGGAGCAAGGAGGACATAAAAAGCAGCTTAGCACTGGCAAAAAAGGGCTTTCCTGGCCAAGAAGATACTACTATAATCACACATAGGTCTTAATATGAGGAAAAAATTTCTGAGCCTTTACGTTTGGTGAACAACGTTGTATGATAATGAAACATGGATTGTGGGAAAACCGGAACTGAAGAAAAAAATGGCTCTGAGCGCTATGGGACTTAACATCTGAGGTCATCAGTCCCCTAGAACTTAGAACTACTTAAACCTAACTAACCTAAGGACATCACACACACCCATGCCCGAGGCAGGATTCGAACCTGCGACTGTAGCAGTCGCACAGTTCCGGACTGAAGCGCCTAGAACCTCTCGGCCACCGCGCCCGGAGGAACTGGAGAGACTAGAAACAATTGAGGTGTGGTGCTACAGAAGAACGTTAAAAATTAGGTGGATGTTAAGGTAAGGAATGAAGAGTTTCTCCGCAGACTCGCCTAGGAAATGAGTATATGGAAAACCCTGACAAGAAGAAGGGGCAGTATGATATGACATCTGTTAAGACATCAGGGAATAACTTCCGTTGTACTACAGGGAGCTGTAGAGGATAATAGCTGTAGAGAAACAAGATTGGGATGCATGCCGAAAATAACTGAGGACATAGATTGCATCTGCTACTCTGAGCTGAAAGGTTGGCACAGGAGAGGAGGTTTTTGGTTTTGTGGCGGGCCACATCAAACCAGCCAGAAGACTGACAATTCAAAAATAAAAAAAGGGGGGGGAGGGAGAGGGAGGGAGGGAGACAGAAGAGTAGAAGAAGGAAATGGAAAGAATGATGATCTTCACACAAATCGCTCTGGAGGAGTTTCTGCTTGCACGGGGCAGTCTCTGAGCTTCCGCTGGAGCCATCACCAGTCTATGAGCCATGCCTTCGAGGTGGCGGGATAGCAGAAAGGTTTGCCGCGAGCCAGCTGCAGATGGTTTACCTTCGAGACGGCTCGGACAGTTCCTCCCGGCGCTCGCCAACCCAAACGCCGCCTGTTCCAAGACGTCATTAGGCGGCAGCACGCCCGATGCGTGACGTAACTGGAGTGTACTCCGGCTAGCGGCTGCGACGTCAGGCACAGCACGCGTGGCAGCTCGCCAACAGGTGGAGTGGCCTTTGGATTCCTGAAGCTGTGCAGTATGCAGAGGTAACGACTAAAGACTGGATTTTAATGTGCAGCACCTTTCCAACAATATAGCTATTTTCACGCAGACGTATCAGTATATGCATTCTGGGACTTGAAATTAAGCAAAATAAACACAGTTTGATGCATCTTTTTGTGAGGTTACTACATTTTGCACTTTTTCCCTTCTGTTCCATGCTTAAGCACCTTTACCCCCATTTTGATCTGCGTTTTGAGTAAATTGGACGGAATATTTTTTCTCTTATTGAACAAGAGTTTAAGAGTTTGTTTAATCAGTAGTCGACAATGGTTAATAAATTTTAAAATATAGTTTATGGAAAGCACCAGTAATTATTCATACCCCCCAGCAACAATGGCCAACCTCAGCAGCAATAATCAACCTCAGTACCAACGTTCAACCTGCAGCTGTGAATTCAAATCAAATTCAAACAATGATGCTGCAGCAGTTTAAACCTGAATTCAATTAGTGCTGGCATGAATTTAACGGTTCCTATCTATCGACTGTGTACTGTCTTGTTGGCCGTGTTAGTAATTTACAAGAACGGATTTATCACAACGAAATCATGCTGAAGGTTAAGAAAGAGAAGTTATGTTCACTTTCAGAAGAATTCAACACTCAGTTTATCGAAACTGACGGCATCACTCTGCGATGTGTAATCTGCGATGACAAGCATGAAAGAAACAGAATAATTAAGCACAACCAGAACAACAATCATTTAAAGAACATTGAACTTCGAAGGTCGAAAACTTAGCAAACGTACTCTGACGCACGGCTTCGCTTCAGGATCTGGAAAGCAGCGGTCACTGAATGAGTTTAGTACGGACCTAGGAATGGTATTAATCCAGTTTGGAATTCCATTCCACAAAGTAAACAATCCTGTATTCTAATCATATCTTGAGAAGTACGTGCAAAGATCAATACTAGATGAGAGCGCTCTGAGAAAAAGTAACATACAGACAATTTACGAGAATGCTTTAGAGAAAAAAAAAGGAGGCGACCGGCAAACATGAAGTGGGATTCGTTTTACATGAAACTACTGATGAGCTTCATAGATATATTTTGAATGTGCTGGTTTTTTCATTACTTGGTGAACGGGTAAAACCTATGATTTTTAGAATATACGAACTCGAGAAGACGACCTTGAAATCAACGATAATGAAATCATTCAACGATTCATCTATGAACCCAGTAGCCAGTGGGCACACAATACGAAAAAGTCAGGCGTATGGAGACTGATCAAGCAACCTACATGCTTTATGCTGCTCTGAGGAAGATTCTGGTAAAGGCTCCCAGTCGTCAAGTTTTTGTATCACGAAATAACAGGGCGCCACCTTTCACAATTTCCTGTCATCACAAGGTGGGGTACTAGGATTGGGGTACTAGGATGAGACGCGGAGTTTTTTTGTGCAAGAACTTCATACGCGCCTTAGGATCAATGGACGTAACAGCTATTAAGCAGGCTCAAAAATTAGTCACTGACAAAGACCTAAAGTTGAAACTTTTTCTAGCATATGGCTATAAGTACTTGCCTGAGGAGGTTCAGATTTTGGAAGATGAAACTGTGAAGGAGGAACACAGGAAGAATTTGATGAGTGTTAGGGACACCCTTGACCGATTTACTAAAGACAGATTTCAATTAAGTATAATAACAATTCAGATGTGGAAACCTTTGTAACTTTGACCGAACTTCATTTTGCATGCTGACAAGATATGCTCCATTGGTTTCATTAAATGTCGAGCGGAGTTTCTGCTTGTGTAAATAAGGAGCTATTGAGTTCAAAGTGCCAGCAACCTAGTGTCAAAAACATTTAAATGGTGTGTGTAATCCAGTATAACAGAACCCAGTAAATGGGACAAAGGAAGTTAATGTAACTTTAAACCCAAGTGCATTAATTTCATCAGCACCTCTTTTGCACCTTTTTGTCTGGATTTTCAGAACCTCCCCCCCCCCCTCTTCCCAACTGTTCTGAGCATAATTTTCAACTTAAAATCCTTCCACTAGTAATGACACTATTTGTAAAGCGTAGCGATAGCTATTCTAGAAGATTATAAATAATTAGTAAGCAAAATCTTACGTTGCGAATGTCAAAAACACTAAAATCTTTTGATCTACCTAAGTTCTGTCCCAGGACCAAACTTCCACTTTTAGTTGCTCGTTGCTCACGACGAAACCGAAAGGGAAGTTAAAATGATGGCCGAAATATTCAATTATGTTTTCTGAAATTACTTCACGGAAGATCACAATGCTGTTCCGACTTTCGATCGTTGTACAGGTGAAGAAATGGCATGAAATGAAATCAAATCATGTCGGTCGGTAGAAGAAAGGACATCGGATCTCACGGGTTGCCCGTTAAGATTCTGTACCGTCCGTCCAAAAAATCTGATATTGTTCCTGGCGTATAAGCGGGCGTCAACGCGGTAATTACGGCGGCAGCTTGAACTAACAACTGTAAACCAGTGCCGGCCGATGTGGCCGAGCGGTTCTAGGTGCTTCAGTCCGGAACCGCGCTGCTGCTTCGGTCGCAGGTTCGAATCCTGCCAAGGGCATGGATGTGTGTGATGTCCTTAGGTTAGTTAGGCCTAAGCAGTTCTAAGTGTAGGGGACTGATGACCTCAGATGTGAAGTCCCATAGTGCTTAGAGCCATTTGAACCGTTTTTGTAAACCAGTCAGTTGTGAGCAGGCACTGTTAAAATAGTGAACGTGAGGCCGTAGATTGTCACGGTATTGTGTTACAAATCGCAATGGAGAATTACCTTTTAATAATGAGTCCAAGTCATATTCTAACGTATCACATGGATGTACGAATTTCTGTGTGTTGTACTCAAGTGGAGGGAGACTATGTAGAACACATGAGGCATTAAGAGCATCGTCTTTACTTCACCCTACTTTTTATTAATCCAGTCTCGAAATTTTTGGATTGACGGGCTACATGCACAAAGCCGTTTCACCTTAAATCATTGCGGACAGACAGACGTAAATACTTGACTGTTGTGACTGTGTTTCCAGTGACTCATTGCCGATCATTTATTTAAATGGTATAGGGTCATTTTAGTGTACATACGTTACAATTATTTTGGAAATTTGTGGTAGGATCTTATGGGACCAAACTGCTGAGGTCATCGGTCCCTATGCTTAACCACTACTTAATCCAACTTAAACTAACTTAAGCTAAGGACAACACACACACACACCCATGCCTGAGGGAGGACTCGACCTCCGAAGCGGGCAGCCGCGCGAACCATGACAAGACGCCTAAGACCGGGTGGCTACAGTTATTTCTGTTAATAGTCAACTGCCAATCTTTTCAGTAGTTCCTGATTGTCTTGAAGTCTATCAACATTACGTAATGATTTCCTGACAATTCCACCTCCCTATACGCAACTGTGACGTATGGTAACAGCCTGAGAGAGGTGATGACTTTGTTGGCCCATTTTTATTTCGCGAAGGAGCTGCCGATGGTTGTGGGGTAGGTCCTTCGTACGTGACTGAGGGTAGATGGTTCTAAATCTCTACAGAGATACAGCTTGACGTCACCGTGATTGATTTAGAATAAGAGCTGATGGTTTGTGAGAAGTGAGCTAGCGGTCAGATTTTTACAACAGTGTCAATGAGCTGCTAATCTGTCTCCTACACTTCTGTTCTTAAGTCCATTTTTAGCCGGTAAGCTTTGTGATACGCTCGTCTACAGTCTGCCTGCGTGCGAGCGGAATGTGTCCGGTTGATTGCCGAGCATACAGAACGAACTCCCCAAGCGGGTGATACACAGTTTGCGGGAGGTGTGTGATCCAGAGGTTGCCCCAATGTACCCAGACAGGGCACACCGTGCTGCTTGTTAGACATCTTCGGCAACTTATCAAATGGTTCAAATGGCTCTGAGCACTATGGGACTTAACATCTATGGTCATCAGTCCCCTAGAACTTAGAACTACTTAAACCTAACTAACCTAAGGACAGCACACAACACCCAGTCATCACGAGGCAGAGAAAATCCCTGACCCCGCCGGGAATCGAACCCGGGAACCCGGCCGCGGGAAGCGAGAACGCTACCGCACGACCACGAGCTGCGGAGAAACACAACTATCTCTTTATTCAAAAGTGTTGAGTGCTATTGACAAGGGATTTCAGATCGATTCCGTAATTCTGGATTTCCGCAAGACTTTTGACACTGTACCACACAAGCGGCTTGTAGTGAAATCGCTTGCTTATGGAATATCGTCTCAGTTATGTGACTGGATTTGTGATTTCCTGTCAGAGGGCTCACAGTAATTGACGGAAAGTCATCAAGTAAAACAGAAGTGATTTCTGGCGTTCCCCAAGGTAGTGTTCTAGGCCCTTTGCTGTTCCTTATCTATATAAATGATTTGGGAGACAATCTAAGCAGCCGTCTCAGGTTGTTTGCAGATGACGCTGTCGTTTATCAACTAATAAAGTCATCAGAAGATAAAAAAAATAGCAAAACGATTTAGAAAAAATATCTGAACGGTGCGAAAATTGGCAGTTGACACTAAATAACGAAAAGTCTGAGGTCATCCACATGAGTGCTAAAAGGAATTCGTTAAACATCGGTTACACGATAAATCAGTTTAATCTAAAAGCCGTAAATTCAACTAAATGCCTAGGTATTACAATTACGAACAACTTAAATTGGAAGGAACACACTGAAAATGTTGTGGGGAAGGCTAACCAAAGATTGCGTTTTATTGGCAGGACAATTAGAAAATGTAACAGATCCTCTAAGGAGACTGCCTACGCTACGCTTGTCCGTCCTTTTTTAGAATACTGCTGCGCGGTGTGAGATCCTTACCGGATAGGACTGTAGGATAACATCGAAAAAGTTCAAAGAAGGGCAGCACGTTTTGCATTACCGCGAAACATGGGAGAGAGTGTTACAGAAATGATACAGGATTTGGGCTGGACATCATTAAAAGAAAGGCGTTTCTCGTTGCGACGGAATCTTCTCACGGAATTCCAATCACCAACTCTCTCCTCAGAATTCTAAAATATTTTATTGACACCGACCCACACAGAGAGAAACGATCACACGATAAAATAAGGGAAATCAGAGCCCGTACGGAAAGATATAGGAGTTCGTTCTTTCCGTGCGCTATACGAGATTGGAATAATAGAGAATTGTGAAGGTGGTTCGATGAACCCTCTGCCAGGCACTTAAATGTAATTTTCAGAGTATCCATGTAGATGTAGATGTAGGTGTAGATGTACTGGTCGACTTTGGAGCCAACGTCTCGCTGCATGAATAACCTCGCCACTGCTGTTGGCGGAGTGCACCCGTACAGATGGTCCTTCGTTGCTCTTTATTGTCGTCTAAAGGTGGCGAGGAGCACCTTGGACACACACCTTTGAGTACCCCATCTGGTCGACGAGTGTCAGCTCCACCAACAGAGACGTCCAGTTGAGCAGCGAGGTGCTCGATTGCGATCCATTATTCACCTACAGTGAATGTGTCCTCACGTTCTAACATTGCAGGAGTCACAGCTGTGTGCAGCCGGTCGGCAAGCGGGTGATGGAACGGTTTGGACAGTGTTTTTGCGATGTTGACAGTCACCTCGCCAATGACTCACCGTGCTTTTGTTCACTGCCAGGTCTCCGTAGATATTCTGCATGCGCCTACTGATATCTACGATGCTGTGTTTTGCCGCCTAAAGAAACTCAATGACAGCTCTCTGCTTGGAGTGCACTTCCTATACAGACGCCATTTTGAAGGCTACGTATAGCGCCATCACCAATCGGAACATCATAAAACTACAGGAGCTGAAGGAGGAATATTCCAAGACGTCCCGCGACAAATTCCGCATTTTTCAATCGAAACTGGCCCAGAAAAAGATGTGTTGCATTACTTATTGAACTCCTTCGTAATTGCATGGCTTGCTGTCGATTGATCTATACATCGATCTGTAGTGTTTTGATTGCAGGAGGTCCATTGTCAAGCTTCGCAGGCTCGACTGGGGCATGCATTCTTGTTGTCCACGTTAGTCTTTTATGAAGATTTGAAAGGAGCGATGATTACAATAAACTTTCTAGTTTACTTATCTTTTCACGTAGAATTGGCTCCAGTTCTTGCCTAGATGTATGATTCTTGAAACTGAAATTCCCACATTTTAGATCCACGTGGTTGAATTGATCTAAATAAATTTGAAGATTGTCGTTGCAGAATTTTGTTGTTACGTTAATATATTTTGTCACATTTTAGTATATCATACAGTCTTTTGGTATTTTCACATTAACAAAGCCGAAATTACATTGTTCGCACACAATACAAAAATACGGCCGTTCACAAAAGAGGCATGCTTACTACTGTCTCACTCTGCGGAAATAATAATGTTCCAAAGGGTTTACAGGTTTTCTTGACAAATGAATTTCTATTAGTTTCGATTATTATTTCAAAAATGATTCCAGAAATAAACATAGTAAACAGTACTAGATTGCGTAGTTAATAATAGGAATTTTAAGTGTGCCAAATAATTCGTAATTTCAAATATTTCTAAAAAAAATATTTTAACTGTACATTCAGAGCTAATATACACTCCTGGAAATTGAAATAAGAACACCGTGAATTCATTGTCCCAGGAAGGGGAAACTTTATTGACACATTCCTGGGGTCAGATACATCACATGATCACACTGACAGAACCACAGGCACATAGACACAGGCAACAGAGCATGCACAATGTCGGCACTAGTACAGTGTATATCCACCTTTCGCAGCAATGCAGGCTGCTATTCTCCCATGGAGACGATCGTAGAGATGCTGGATGTAGTCCTGTGGAACGGCTTGCCATGCCATTTCCACCTGGCGCCTCAGTTGGACCAGCGTTCATGCTGGACGTGCAGACCGCATGAGACGACGCTTCATCCAGTCCCAAACATGCTCAATGGGGGACAGATCCGGAGATCTTGCTGGCCATGGTAGTTGACTTACACCTTCTAGAGCACGTTGGGTGGCACGGGATACATGCGGACGTGCATTGTCCTGTTGGAACAGCAAGTTCCCTTGCCGGTCTAGGAATGGTAGAACGATGGGTTCGATGACGGTTTGGATGTACCGTGCACTATTCAGTGTCCCCTCGACGATCACCAGTGGTGTACGGCCAGTGTAGGAGATCGCTCCCCACACCATGATGCCGGGTGTTGGCCCTGTGTGCCTCGGTCGTATGCAGTGCTGATTGTGGCGCTCACCTGCACGGCGCCAAACACGCATACGACCGTCATTGGCACCAAGGCAGAAGCGACTCTCATCGCTGAAGACGACACGTCTCCATTCGTCCCTCCATTCACGCCTGTCGCGACACCACTGGAGGCGGGCTGCACGATGTTGGGGCGTGAGCGGAAGACGGCCTAACGGTGTGCGGGACCGTAGCCCAGCTTCATGGAGACGGTTGCGAATGGTCCTCGCCGATACCCCAGGAGCAACAGTGTCCCTAATTTGCTGGGAAGTGGCGGTGCGGTCCCCTACGGCACTGCGTAGGATCCTACGGTCTTGGCGTGCATCCGTGCGTCGCTGCGGTCCGGTCCCAGGTCGACGGGCACGTGCACCTTCCGCCGACCACTGGCGACAACATCGATGTACTGTGGAGACCTCACGCCCCACGTGTTGAGCAATTCGGCGGTGCGTCCACCCGGCCTCCCGCATGCCCACTATACGCCCTCGCTCAAAGTCCGTCAACTGCACATACGGTTCACGTCCACGCTGTCGCGGCATGCTACCAGTGTTAAAGATTGCGATGGAGCTCCGTATGCCACGGCAAACTGGCTGACACTGACGGCGGCGGTGCACAAATGCTGCGCAGCTAGCGCCATTCGACGGCCAACACCGCGGTTCCTGGTGTGTCCGCTGTGCCGTGCGTGTGATCATTGCTTGTACAGCCCTCTCGCAGTGTCCGGAGCAAGTATGGTGGGTCTGACACACCGGTGTCAATGTGTTCTTTTTTCCATTTCCAGGAGTGTATATCACACCAAATGATCCACGTCTGTCTAAATATTGGAAATTGAACAACTGTCAAATAATATCAAGGTGCCAACTTAATATCAATTATGTTTAAAGAAGACTACTGTCACGTACAATAGGTTACATTGAGGAATCCAGAAAAAAATGGCTCTATGCACTATGGAACTTAACATCTGAGGTCATCAGTCCCCTAGACTTAGAACTACTTAAACCTAACTAACCTAGGGACATCACACACATCCATGCCCGAGGCAGGATTCGAACCTGCGACCGTAGCAGCCGCGTGGTTCCGGATTGAAGCACCTAGAACCGCTTGGCCACAGCGGCCGGCGAGAATACAGGTCTGCACAAAGTTCGATACGTGTTCTCCTAGATGACGTAAACTGGAACCAATAAATTTAAATGTTCATTATTTACGAGTGATGACATTTAAATGAAGTATACCACAATACGTGCTGCGTATACTGTTTATGGACAGGAATACGGTGTGAGCGGTACCTCGCTTGTGTGCTGTAGAATGTTCTCTTCTTTCAGCAATCATCTTTACAGCTACAGAGTAACTCTATCGACTACATTCATTTCCTGCTCCACGTCGCAATGGCTAAGACCGGAACAGACAGAGGTGGCGCACTGCTAAATACTGGACTGTACGACAGGACTGCGGTCCAAATCTAGATTTAGAATTACCGTCGTTGCGGTAAATCGCGTAAGACAAACGCTGGGATGGTTCCCATGAAAAAAGCACATGGCCGATTCCTGCACCCCTACCTTCTCCATCGTCCACGGCGGGGCGTTAAGCCCCAGCCTTCCCTCCTTCTGCGAGCGAGCTCTCATCTGCCAATATGTCGTCTGTGGCGCTTGGTTTAAGGTGGGGCCATCAGCGTCGAGTGTTCATGCCGGAATTGATTAATAAAATGCTGTAGAAGGAATTCTCATTATTATTAGAGTTCTTTTTGAAATTAGCGACCCTCAAAGTAGAGATAATGCAATACATTCGTTGTAACTGTGGCAGCAACCACACACACACACACACACACACACAAACACACACACACACACAACTAGACCGCTTACTGGTCCATAAAAAAATCATTAGGAAAAAAAAGCAGCAGAGGGAGAAAAGCTTAGAGGGACGGAGTATGTTGACACTACTTGGCTTCTCATTAAAATATCACGATCACATGACGAATTAATGTTTTGTTGCAGTTGTTAAAATTCATTACATTAATAAGTGCTCAGTTACATTTTTGTTTTGTTCACTTTGATCTGTCTAAGAAAAACAGAGAATAATTCATTACTGCTCACTTAGTCCTTAGTACATCTACATCTGCATCTACATGGATACTCTGCAAATCACATTTAAGTGCCTGGCAGATGGTTCATCGAACCACCTTCACAAAAATTCTCAATTATTCCAACTTCGTACAGCGCTCGTAAAAAACGAACACCTATATCTTTCCGTGCGAGCTCTGGTTTCCGTAATTTTATTATGATGATCGTTTCTCCCTACGCAGGTCGGCATTAATAAAATATTATCGTATTCGGAGGAGAAATTTGGTGATTGAAATTTCGTGAGAAGATTCCGACGCAACGAAAATCGCCTCTGTTTTAATGACGCCCATCCTAAATCCTGTATCATTTCAGTGACACTCTGTCCCCTATTTCACCTTAATACTAAACGTGCTGCCTTCTTTGAACTTTCTCGAAGTACTCCGTCAATCCTGTCTGTAAGGACCCCACACCGCGCAGCATTGTTCTAAAAGAGAATGGACAAGCGTAGCGTACGCAGTCTCTCTAGTAGATCTGTTACATTTTCTAAGTGTCCAGCCAATAAAACGCAGTCTTTGGTTAGCCTTTTCCACAAAATTTTCTGTGTGTTCCTTCCAATTTAAGTTGTTCGTAATTTGTAATTCCTAGATATTCAGTTGAATTTACGGCCTTTATATCTGATTGATTTATCGTGTAAGCGATGTTTAACGGATTCCTTTTAGCACTCATGTGAATGACCTCACACTTTTCGTGTAAAGGATAGAGATTCATAGTTTGACAGAGACGGTGACAAGTAATTTGCTGGTGGCCATTAGCTTCACTTTGTTTTGGTGCAAAATGCGTGATTTCGTTTGATTTTTGAGGTAATCCGAGGAGACCGACGCGTGATACTTACGTAGATAACAAAATTTAGTGACGAACCTAAAATCAGAAGCTATGTCGTGGCGCTTTACCCCATGACGTCAGTGGAGTTTTATTGCGACGTTACTTTAAAATTGGGTTTCATTGCAATAAATCAAAAGCCGCTGACACACTAAAAGCAAACGTATTCGCATATCTGGCGGGGGCGCGGTATGACTCATCGGTAGTAGCGCCTGCTCAACCGACTGCCGCAACGTGTGATACAGTACGGTGTAGACGGGCTTTGTCCTCCTTTCCTTCCTCAAATGAGATATTGTTTGCAAGGGACACAAAAAAACAAAAACAAAAAAACTTGTAGATATTATTCTGAAAGGTATCTAACAAGGAAACATTTCCAAGTGTCAAGAAACTACACCGAAGTGCCAAAGAAACTGGTATAGACATGAGTATTCGAATACCGATATATGTAAATAGGCAGAATACGGTGCTGCGGTCGGCAATGCCTATATAAGACAATAAATATCTGGTGCCGTTGTTATATCGGTTACTGCTGCTACAATGGCAGGTTATCAACATTTAAGTGAGTCTGAAAGTGGTGCTATAGTCGGCGCACGAACGATGGGACATAGCATCTCCGTGGTAGCGATGAAGTAGGGATTTTCCCGTACGACCATTTCACGAGAGTACCGTGATTAACAGGAATCCAGTGAAACAGCAAAGCTCCGACATCGCTGCGGCCGGAAATGGGTCTTGCAATGACAACTGACGAGAATCGTTCAGCGTGGCGGAAGTGCAAACCTTCTACAAATTGCTGCAGATTTCAATGCTAGGCCACATACAAGTGTCAGCGTGCGAACCATTCAATGCAAAATCATCGATACGGGCTTTTGGTGCCGAAGGCCCACTCGTGTACCCTTGATGACTGCACGACATGAAGTTTTACGCCTCGCCTGGGCCCCGACATTGGACTGTTGATGACTAGAAACATGTTGCTTGGTCGGACGAGTGTCTTTCCAAATTGTACCGAGCCGAGGACATGTTCGGGTATGGAGACAACCTCATGAAACCATGGACCCTGCTTATTAGCAGGGGACTGTTGAAGCTGATGGAGGCTGTGTAATTATATGGGGCGTGTGCAGTTGGATTGATATGGGACCCATGACACGTCTAGATACCACTCTGACGGTTGACACGTACGTAAGCATCCTGTTGATCACCTGCACCCAGTCATCTCCATTGTGCGTTCCGACGGACTTGGGCAATTCCAATAGGACAATGCGACACCCTAAACGTTCAGAATTGCTACAGAGTGGCTTCAGAAACACTCTTCTGAATTTAAACATTTCCGTTCGCCACCAAACTCCCAAGACATGAACATTATTCAGCATATCTGGCATGCCTTCCAATGTGATGTTCAGAAAAGATCTCAACTTCCTCGTACTCTTACGGGTTTACGGACATTCCTGCAGGATTTATGGTGTCAGTTCCATCCAGCACTACTTCAGACATCAGTCGACTCCATGCCATACGGTGTTGCGACATTTCTGCGTGCTGACGGGGGGCCTACGCGATATTACCAGTTTCTTTGCCTCTTCAGTGTATCTTGACGAAACTAGGCGGGTGTGTAGAGGGAGCAAAATAGTACAATATTTATTCTTCTGTTTCTGCCTGATTCGCTTTTAAGAGGTGAAGTGCACCCAGAAAGTTAAATTGAAATCTTACGTTAAGAAAATGTTTCAAATGGCTCTGAGCACTATGCGACTTAACTTCTGAGGTCATCAGTCGCCTAGAACTTAGAACTAATTAAACCTAACTAACCTAGGGACATCGC
This sequence comes from Schistocerca americana, assembly GCF_021461395.2. NCBI lineage: Eukaryota > Metazoa > Arthropoda > Insecta > Orthoptera > Acrididae > Schistocerca > Schistocerca americana. Next base: position 406,125,128 of record NC_060121.1, on the reverse strand, counting down.
ACACATCCATGCCCGAGGCAGGATTCGAACCTGCGACCGTAGCGGTCGCTCGGTTCCAGACTGTAGCGCCTAGAACCGCACGGCCACTCCGGAACGTCTCAACGAGACGAGTGTAACCCCAAATGTTTGTGTGGTAGAGTAATGATGATGTACGCGTACGTGGAGACAGTGTTTGCGCAGCAATCGCCGACATAGTATAACTGAGGCGGCATAAGGGGAACCAGCCCGCCTTCGCTGAGGTAGATGGAAAACCGCCTTAAAAACCATCCACGAGCTGGCCGGGACACCGGACCTCGACACTAATAGGCAGGGCGGATTCGAGCTGCGACCGGCAGGCCTTCCCGCACGGGAAGCGTAGCGTCAGACCGCGCGGCTAGCCAGGCGGACCATTATTTATTATACTTACAATTGTTTTATATTTTAAACTGTTATTTTACGTTTTACGTTCATGTCTTTTTTTTTGGTTTTTAGTTTACCATTCCACGTATATGTATTTTGTTAGTTGAAAGTAGTAAGTAACGCGTTATTATGGCAGAAAATAGTTATAATAATGATTATAATAATGATAATCTGTAAGTAAGTACTTAAAACATAAGATTTTTTCTACAACACGCCCATAAAATGAACGAAATTTCTTCATGTAACATACACGACGGAGAAACTACACTACTGGCCATTAAAATTGCAACACCAAGAAGAAATGCAAATAATAAATGGGTATTCATTGGACAAGTATATTATACTAGAAGTGACATGTGATTACATTTTCACGCAATTTGGGTGCATAGATCCTGAGAAATCAGTACCCAGAACAACCACCTCTGCCCGTAATAACGGCCTTGATACGCCTGGGCATTGAGTCAAATAGAGCTTGGATGGCTGGTACAGGTACAGCTGCCCATGCAGCTTCAACACGATACCATAGTTCATCAAGAGTAGCGACTGGCGTATTGTGACGAGCCAGTTGCTCGGCCACCGTTGACCAGACGTTTTCGATTGGTGAGAAATCTGGAGAATGTGCTTGCCAGGGCAGCAGTCGAACATTTTCTGTATCCAGTAAGGCCCGTACAGGACCTGCAACAGCGGTCGTGCATTATCCTGCTGAAATGTAAGGTTTCGCGGGGAACGAATGAAGGGTAGAGCCACGGGTCGTAATATACCTGAAATGTACCGTCCACTGTTAAAAGTGCCGTCAACGCGAACAAGAGGTGACCGAGACGTGTAACCAATGGCACCCCATACCATCACGCCGGGTGATACGCCAGTATGGCGATTACGAATACACGCTTCCAATGTGCGTTCACCGCGATGATGCCAAACACGGATGCGATCATCGTGATGCTGTAAACAGAATCTGGATTCATCCGAAAAAATGACGTTTTGCCATTCGTGCACCCAGGTTCGTCGTTGAGTACACCATCGCAGGCGCCCCTGTCTGTGATGCAACGTCAAGGGTAACCGCAGCCATGGTCTCCGAGCTGATAGTCCAAGCTGCTGCAAACGTCGTCGAATTGTTCTTGCTGATGGTTGTTGTCTTGCAAACGTCCCCATCTGTTGACTCAGGGATCGAGACGTGGCTGCGGGTAAGATGTCTCTCATCTCGACTGCTAGTGGTACGAGGCCTTTGGGATCCAGCACGGCGTTCCGTATTACCCTCCTGAACCCACCGATTCCATATTCTGCTAACAGTCATTGGATCTCGATCAACGCGAGCAGCAATGTCGCGATGCGATAAACCCCAATCGCGTTAGGCTACAATCCGACCTTTATCAAAGTTGGAAACGTGATGGTACGCATTTCTCCTCCTTACACGAGGCATCACAACAACGTTTCACCAGGCAACGCCGGTCAACTGCTGTTTGTGTATGAGAAATCGGTTGGAAACTTTCCTCATGTCAGCACGTTGTAGGTGTTGCCACCGGCGCCAATCTTGTGTGAATGCTTTGAAAAGCTAATCATCTGCATATCACAGCATCTTCTTCCTGTCGGTTAAATTTCTCGTCTGTAGCACGTCATCTTCGTGGTGTAGCAATTTTAATGGCAAGTAGTTAGTATAAAGCAAAATTCAGCAGGATTACGAATTGTCCCAGGGGACTGTCTAAATATGCTGATTTGTATCAAGTATATTTCAGTACGTTGGTAAGCATCGGCGAAGACAACTGATTATGTAGTAGGGACTGCAGACTGAGTCTATCGTTTCCCAGGTGGGGACTGACATAATAATAGTTCAGTAGAATTAGATCTGTAAGTCTTCTCAGAAAGCTGTACACGTTCTACGGTTGTACCTGTGTCATCGTTCGCTTTCGGATCATCAGATGAAAAAGTTCCTTGTCCTCAGATAGGATTCTTTCACACCGATCATGCAAGAATCTAAAAATAATACAGGTACTTCTCCCTCACTGGGAAAGGAAACATCTTTCAAATATCTTTCGACCTGGGCAGACGTTTGTTTACCATATTTCGATGCTGCCACAAGAACATTTGGAGCTTCAAAAAGAGATTCTTGAATTCTCGGGCCAGACTCACCATTCGTGTGGCCGCGGCCAATGTGAAAAAAACCGTTTTGGGCGTCGTACACGAGGATAAGAAACATCTAATTTTAATGTCTCGTTTCCTAATCTAGTTCCTTCAGCATTAGCCGATTTAATTCGACAACATTCCATTATCATTGTTTTGCTTTTGTTGATGTTCATCTTATAACTTCCTTTGAGGACACTATCCATTCCATTTAGTTGATTTTCAGTGAACTTTGCTGTCTTTTGAGAGAATTACATTGTCATCAGCAAACCTCAAAATCTTTATTTCTTCTCCTTGATCTTTAAATCAATTACGAAATTCTACCTTGGCTTGCTGCTAAAGCCTTTCAGTGTCTCTAGATTCTCCCACTTATTAAATGATTCTGAAAAAATTAAATTATGCTCTGTGCAAAATTCTACCAGATGATTTCCCCTTTCAACCGTTTCTCACAGTCCGTGTTTTCGTACTATTGTTCCCTCTCTCTCATTTCCTACTATCGGATTGTAGTGCCTCATCACCTCGCCACAATTTAATTATCTTCTCTCTCAACGCTCTGAAAATCTGCTTACATTTTACCACGCATTCTTTCGATATCTTCATCACGTGCGGAGCTACACTATGTGATCAATAGTATCCGGACACCTGGCTGAAAATGACTTACAAGTTCGTGGCGCCCTCCATCCATCGGTAATGTTGGAATTCAGTATGGTGTTGGCCCACCCTTAGCTTTGATGACAGCTTCCACTCCCGCATGCATGCGTTCAGTCAGGGGCTGGAAGGTTTCTTGGGGAATGGAAACCTATTCTTCACGGACTGCTGCAGTGAGGAGAGTTATTGATATCCGTCGGTGAGGCCTGGCACGAAGTATACGTTCCAAAACACCCCAAAGGATTCAGGTCAGGAATGTGTGCAGAACAATCCATTACAGGGATGTTATTGTCGTGTAAGTACTCCACCACAGGCCGAGCATTATTAACAGGTGCTCGATCGTGTTATAAGATGCAATCGCCATTCCTGAATTTAACAGTGGGAAGCAAGAAGATGCTTAAAACATCAATGTAGACCTGTGCTGTGATAGTGCTACGCGAAACAATAAGGGGTGCAAGCACACTCCATGATAAACACGACCACACTACAACACCACCTCCTCCGAATTTTACTGTTTGCACTACACACGCTGGCAGATGACGTTCACCGGGCATTCGCCATACCCACACCCTGCCCTCGGATCGCCACATTGTGGACCGTGATTCGTCACTCCACACAACGTTTTCCCACTGTTCAATCGTCCAGTGTTTACGCTCCTTACACCAAGCGAGGCGTCGTTTGGCATTTGCCGGCGTGATGTGTGGCTCGACCATGAAATCCAAATTTTCTCACCTCATGCCTAACTGTCATAGTACTAGTAGCGGATCCTGATGCAGTTTGGAATTCCTGTGATGGTCTGGAAAGATGTCTGCCTATTGCATGTTACGACCCTCTTCAACTGCCTGTGGTATGTCAGTCAACAGACGAGGTCGGCCTGTGCGCTTTTGTGCTGTACGTGTCTCTTCACGTTTCCACTTCAGTATCACATCGGAAACAATGGAACGTGGAAATATCGCCTACATACATATGACGCAAGTGACACCCAATCACCTGACCACGTTCAAAGTCCGTGAGTTCCGCGGAGCGCACCATTCTGCTCTCTCACGATGTCTGACTGTTGAAGTCGATGATATGGAGTACCTGGCAGTTGGTGGCAGCACAATGCACCTAATACGAAAAACGTATGTTTTTGGGGGTGTCCGGATACTTTTGATTGCATAGTGTAGCTAGATTATAAATTGGTACTAATGCAGTGGGTGTTGGCTTTGTATCTAGTTAGACTTTGATTATGTTTCCATTATGCTGTTCATAGTAGCTTCCCGACATTCTTATTTTCTTATTTGTTATTCGACCTACTCCTGCGTTCTTCTCTTTGATTTTGTATTTGTAACTCTCTACTCAATTAACTGGAAGTCCTAAGTTCTTGCCATAGCACTTGAGTAACTCTGATTATTTCTAAATTCAACCTATCTTTCCGTTTTTTAAGCTATCTATCATACCTACCCGATCTAACATTCCAAACCCCGACGTCTAGAGCGATAGTTTGTTTCCTAGCGATGCCAATATACTTCTGAATTGTCATCGTCCCATGGTCCGAACTGGGAACCAGTTTACCTTCGGAATATTTTACCCACGAGAATGCCATCATCATTAAGCTATACATTGGAGCCGCATGTCCTCGGAAAAATTACTGCAGTAGTTTCCCTTGCCAGCCGTTCGCAGTAACAGCACAGCGAGGCCCTTTGCTTAATGCTATAAGGCCATATAGGTCAATTATCTGTACTGTTACTATCGCAACTACTGAAGAGGGACAGTATACTAACGAGACCTTTCCGCAGCGGATGGGGAATTGTGGTTGCACGTAAGGTACGGCTACCTGCATCGCCGAGGTAGGCAAGCCAGACCACCTGGGGAAGGTCCATGGTTCATGGGGTATTTACAAATAAATGGAATCAGATTGTTTGAGATGTCTTCGCTAATCGTATCGCGCCTGTTATGACGAATACATATTTGCTTTTGTGGAGGGAGACAGTTCATTAATTTGTTATGTTAAGCTACTACATGCTACTAGTGCGTGCTCGGTATTTATGTCAGGATATTGATACTCATTATACTTTAGTAATTTAAGGAAATCAACCATCTTCATACGAAACGGACGGCGTCTTATTTTACTGGTAATAATATTCCATTCACATTAAAAGGGACGTACAGTCTCAAGGTCCAGTTATTAAGATAATATGCACTACACGAAGCGGCTAAAAAGCTAAACTCACAGTTTTAATTCCTTTTCTGGAGTTTTAAAGTTTGGTGCTTTGCATCTGATTCAAGACATCAAAAGGCACAACTCCATTTGAACAACAGATAAAGTTGTAAAGTCTATGGCGAAACTTTTTATACTTTGCGATTCCCTATTTCACGATTTTTTAAAACTGTTACTTCGACGAAAATGACGAAGGGTATGTTTATGTTGGATTTGTGATAAATTGGAGCTGTGGTAAACGTAGCCGGCCGGTGTGGCCGAGCGGTTCTAGGCGCTACAGTCTGGAACCGCACTACCGTTACGGTCGCAGGTTCGAATCCTGCCTCGGGCATGGATGTGTGTGATGTCCTTAGGTTAGCGAGGTTTAATTAGTTCTAAGTTCTAGGGGACTGATGGCCTTAGAAGTTAAGTCCCATAATGCTCAGAGCCATTTGAACCATTGTTTGTGCCGCCCACGGTGGTCTAGTGGTTCTAGGCGCGCAGTCCGGAACCGCGGGACTGCTACGGTCGCAGGTTCGAATCCTGCCTCGGGCATGGATGTGTGTGATGTCCTTAGGTTAGTTAGGTTTAATTAGTTGTAAGTTCTAGGCGACTGATGACCTCAGAAGTTAAGTCGCATAGTGCTCAGAGCCATTTGAACCATTTGAACCATTTTTTGTGATAAACGTAAAGAGCGTCGAAGAGTGCAGCGGGCAAAGCGAAACATGGCTCTTAGCTTTTGTGAGGCGTTCATGGCAGAGCTTTTATTGCAGGTTGGAGCTGGGTGAGAGCAGCGCATTAGTTGTGATCTTGAAATGGAAGCCAATGTAGTCTTAAATTTATCGATTTTCCATTTTTTCCCAATGGCATTTGCCAGAAAACTGAAAGATGTGCATTAACAAAACTTTACTCTTGATAACCACACTGCGTAACCATAAATACCCAACAAATTAAAAAGAATAATTTGTTTCACTGAATTCCATTTTTTCCTGACATTTGGCTACTGGTGAATCTTTTATCGACACTGCCTTTCTTTGCTTGTTGGAGCAGGAGCTGTTGCGGCAACCTTAACAGAGGCAGTCATCTGGAAGAGTCTGTAAAGTGGGATTTACATACCTTCATAATGTCATGAAAATAGTGGAAGACTACTACAGCTCATTGGTTTTGTCGTTGCTTAGGAAGAGTAGACGAAAAACGTAACGAACTACCATATTTGCCCGGCTAATTATGGACCTATAATGAAAAACTGCAGACATAATGTACCATCGTGATACAAGGACTAGATGATTCTAATTCTAAGCGCATGAATATTCATGTAATTAACAGAAGGCGTCCGTTGATACTACAATATTAAGTTAATTCTATCATGAAAAGCTGTTGAATTCGCCTTATACAGGATCATTATAACTAAACTTAAACTTTCAAACCGCTGTATAAATAACAGCACTGGTCAGAATGACTTCAAATTTCATCAGAATATAATCGGAGAAGGGGGAAAACGTGTGGCAGAAGAAAAATAAATAGTTATAAAATGTAGCAATTGATGGCGCTGTAAGCATCATAATTTAATAGTGGTCTACTACAAATGACAAATGAATCATACAACAATACCTAACGTGTACGTTTAACGTTAAACAAACTGTACTACACAGTGTGTTGGGTGTACAGCTGTGATGCTGTTAGTTACGTAAGCCCATCCACCACGGCAAGCTCATATCACATCCGATGAGAAAAACCGCTTTTTAATTGTCCTCAGGCCAAAAACCGCATGAAGACCATCAATCACATCAGTTTTTAATTGTCCTGAGGCTAAAGCCGTATAAAAAGCATCAGTCAAAATCAAATCGGATTATTAATTTCCGGGTGAAGAAGCACTCCGTCGGCTGGCCACAAGTGGCCCATCGCGACCATCTGACCGCCGTGTCATCCTCAGTTGAGGATGAGGATAGGAGGGGTGTGGGGTCAGCACACCGCTCTCCCGGTCGTTGTGATGGTTTTCTGTGACCGGAGCCGCTACTATTCGGTCGAGTAGCTCCTCAATTGGCATCACGAGGCTGAGTGCACCCCGACAAATGGCAACAGTGAATGGCGGCCTGGATGGTCACCCATCCAAGTGCTAGCCACGCCCGACAGCGCTTAACTTCAGTGATCTCACGGGAACCGATGTATCCACTGTGGCAAGGCCGTTGCCCAATTTCCGGGTGACTGGTGCAAAACATGTTCAATATGCTGTCCACCGTTTTCTGCAGCAAGTTGAAATCGAGAAACAGCATGTTCCACAACTGATCGAAGTGTTTCCGAGTTCACGTTCAGAATGTGATACGCAATGCGTGCCTTCAGTGCAGGTAAGTTTTCAATCGGAACACTGAACACAACATCTTTCAGAGAGCCCCACAGCCATAAGTCACACGGATTAAAATCAGGTGATCGGGACGACCAGGCTGTAGGGAAATGGTGGCTGATAATTCTAGTATTTACGAAATGGCGCTTTAGCAGCTGCTTTACTGCATTTCCAATGGTGCGGAGATGCGACATCTTGCCTGAAAAAGATCCCATCGACACATCCACGCTGTTGGAGATCTGGAGTGGTGTGGTTGCGCAAAAGACAGTCATATCATTTACCAGTGACGGTACAGGTAACGGGACCGGAAGCACCAGTGTCTTCGAAAAAATATAACCCTATGATAAATGATGCCGTAAACCCGCACCACACAGTGATCTTTTCAGGATGAAGTGGTACTAGTTGATTTGCGTGTGGATTTCCGGTTGCCCATATTCGACAATTCTGTGTTTTGACATGCCTTGTCAGATGGAAGTGGGCTTCGTCTGTCCACAATATCTTCCACGCCAATCATTGTCCACTTCCATGAGAGCAAGAAATTCTAAAACAAAGGTCTCTCTTGCTGGCGCCGGCCGGGGTGGCCGAGCGGTTCTAGGCGCTACCGTCTGGAACCGCGCGACCGCTACGGTCGCAGGTTCGAATCCTGCCTCGGGCATGGATGTGTGTAATGTCTTTAGGTTAGTTAGGTTTAAATAGTTCTAAGTTCTAGGGGAGTGATGACCTCAGAAGTTCAGTCCCATAGTGTTCAGAGCCATTCGAACCATTTTGAAGATCGACCAAAGCGTTCAGATTTTAGCATTCAAGTCTTTGTTACAAAACTTGTTAATTTCACTTAAACAGTAAACACTAAACTATTATAGATGTGATCAATATTCAAATTTTATTGGGATCACCATGAAAATTTATGAAGGATGCTAGATTAAAATTTCTTTGGCTTCATTCCCTACACTACTACAGAATTAAATAGTTTTTATAGATGTTTCCCTTTATGGCCGATCTTAGGTCCACCATATATAACACTGGTAAGTCGAGCTGGTGCTCGAAAGCTAGTTGAATGCTGCTTTCTGTTACGTGTTTCTGTGGTCTACCCATCTGTCCCCTATAGGCGAGTGGTTGCCTTATTTTATGTATTGCTCCATCCAGGAATTTCCAGAAATAATTAACACAATAACTGGTTGGCAAACTAGTCAGGGGCGTTTGATTCTTTAAAAAATCGCCTTTGGGGAGATTGCTGGTCACTGTAAAATAAAATTTGTTTCGAATTTAACTGATGATTCCTGATTATGATGGCTATTGTCTGTCTGGCCCAGCAGTGCAGGTGTGACCAACAATTCAGCAATAAAACTTCCGACATCCATCCTCAATGTCACCGAACCAAACTGAAGCAGGCATAAGAGACACTCTGATCGCTGTCCACACCCAAACCTCCACATGTCAGACTGTCATATCGATACCAAACGTCGTATATCGATAGAGTATCAACCAAAATACCAGGAGAACTGGCATAAACGTTAAGTTATAAGTACCATATGACTTACTGAGCACAGGAAAACATAAGTCTGAGCGTTTGTCGTTTGGAGCTCCCGTGACTGAAGCAAGTACAGCGTTAGTTCGTCGTAACAAGAATCCCGGTTCGAGCCCTGGTTATAGTTTTTGTACTGTTGGACATAAATATGGAAATGAGCGTATGGCATTGTTGGCCGGGAGGCCCCATGCGGGGGAGTTCGGCCGCCGTATTCCAAGTCCTTTTTAGTTGGCGCCACTACGGCGACTCGACGACTTGCAGGGTCAACCATTTGAACCTCCGAATTTTACTGTTGGCACTACACACGCTGGCAGATGACGTTCACCGGGCATCCGCCATACCCACACCCTGCCATCGGATCACCACATTGTTTACCGTGATTCGTCACTCCACACAACGTTTTCCCACTGTTCAATCGTCCAGTGTTTACGCTCCTTACACCAAGCGAGGCGTCGTTTGGCATTTGCCGGCGTGATGTGTGTCTTATGAGCAGCTTTCTCACCTTACGCCTAACTGTCATAGTACTTGTAGCGGATCCTGATGCAGTTCGGAATTACTGTGTGATGGCCTGGATAGATGTCTGCCTATTACACATTACGACCCTCTTCAACTGTCGGCTGTACGTTTATGTGCTGTACGTGTCCCTTCACGTTTCCACTTCACTATCACATCGGAAACAGTGGACCTAGAGATGTTTAGGAGTGTGGAAATATCGCGTATAGACGTATGACACAAGTGACACCCAATCACCTGACTACGTTCAAAGTCCGTGAGTTCCGCGGAGCGCCCCATTATGCTCTCTCACGATGTCTAATGGCTACTGAGGTTGCTGATGTGGAGTACCTGGAAGTAGGTGTCAGCACAGTGCACCTAATATGAAAAACGTATATGTTTGGGGGTGTCCGGTTACTTTTGATCAAATAGTGTAGCAGAGCAGAATTGAAACTGTAGAATTACATTTTCTTCCCATCCAACCAGAGTAAAAAACAACAGTGGATAGTTGTGGGACAATTAGTTTCTATAAATTAAGTGTTTTTCTTTTCACCATACCTTTACCTGTACAGTCAGGGTATATTAACGGAGGATTTAGGCGCAGTATACTTTCAAGTTCCACGGCATCATTTCCCTTCACTTAGGCTGCTTTGTTTACTTTGCTTCTGTATCTCTTCTTATATGTTTCTTATATGTTGCCTGACATAGCACTGTCATCTTAGGAAGTTATTGTTACGAAAATCTACAAAGAAAATATAGCGACGTACTTGCGAATTGCGACTGTGCGTAACACGGACTCCACGTGGGACTAATCACACATCTCACCGCCATTATTATTTTGTGTGATCTGTGCCTGTTTGAGGAATGGAAGTTCCTGAGTAAGCCAACGCTAACGAGGAGCAAACAGGGAGTGAAAGCTTGTTTGTGCCCTACCCGAAGCGCCCCGGCTGCCGCCAGTAGTCGCTACTCGGGTTTACAGCTGCGGCAGCCTTTCGAACCACGGACTGCGTGCGCAGTCAAACAGTGGCCGAGAATTCCTCTTTGAGCGGGCAGCAAATGAGTTACGACGAGCGGTCCTGTCCGCGCAAATACACAACCCGAGCGCCGCGCTGACAGGAACATCGCATACCTAGCCAGCCAGCCTCGCTCCCAGACGCGCAGCGCTTGACCCAGCTGCCGGCCTCACGATTCTATTTCGCTTCTGCTTCCACCCACGTGGCTGCACGTAGGGATCTCCCTGTGACCTAATGTTCCGTGTCCCATCACACAGCATATTGCGAAATGTTTACAGCTACACTGATCAACTAAATCATTATGATCGACCTCTAAATAGTGAGCTGGTCCACCTCTGGAACATAAAATAGCAGCGATCCGAGTGGCATTGATTCAGCAAGTCCTTGGAATGTAGTATAGTAGATACCGACGGGTTGTAATTAACCTTTCTCCATTTAACACGTTATAACACAGAAACGAATTCCTGTACGAGTACCAACATTGATAGCATTAATGTCCAGGGTGTGCTATCGATAGCTACGATCCCACAACGTAGGTCCGCTCTGCTAGGTTGGCACTACGAGAGACACCGACGACAGCGCCCTCCAGCCGGTGCTGGCGAGGTCTACGAGCTCCGCGACTGCTTCAGCCCACTTCATCAGGTGCAGACAGCCAGGTCACTTCGCTTCAACTTCGCACCACCTTGCAAGTTATGTAATATGTTTGCATATGTTATCCGTTAGTAAAGGTGCCTTAACTGTATTTGCAGTACCGAGAGATTAGTACCTTTTCCTGTTCCTGTTCCTCACCCACGCGCCGCCTCCCAGGTGGGATACAAAACAGAGTATGGGGTGCATGGTTTCCATGAGTCACAGTGCCGCCATCCAGTTCCAACTATGGGCACCGGGTGCCGTGATCAGTCATCGTGACTCATAGCCCCACACACCTGACCAGTCGCACTGCACTTGTTGGCGTGTCAACATGAGCTATGCTGTAGCTGCACTTCGAGAGTATCGCCGGCTGAAAGGATTACGGAAGAGTTCTCTTTCTCCACCATTTGTGTGGAGTATGATGAAGACGTTATAGTCAACTGGAGAACTGGGCGTCGCTCTGGGGAAAGGCCGACGTTGCACCACAGGTGGTTGATGAAATCGCTGTTGCTATGGCAGAGAACGCTGCGAGCAATTCGCAATCGTCAGGCAGTGCGAGTGCTGTGTCACGGCAGTTGAACATCCCGTGGTCGACTGCACGGAAGGTGCTTCGAACCATTCTCAAATGGTATCCGTACAACATCTATATCGTACAGCAGCTTGCGACACAGGACCCACAACGACCTGTTGACTTTGCTCTCCACTTTCTCGCAAGGACTGAAGTTGAGGAGAACTGGCCCTGGAATATCCTATGGACAGACGAAACTCATTTTTCTCTGACGGTTGAGATAAACACAAAAAAAGTTCAAATGTGTGTGAAATCTTATGGGACTTAACTGCTAAGGTCGTCAGTCCCTAAGCTTACACACTACTTAACCTAAATTATCCTAAGGACAAACACACACACCCATGGCCGAGGGAGGACTCGAACCTCCGCCCGGACCAGCCGCACAGTCCATGACTGCAGCGCCTTAGAACGCTCGGCGAGATGAACACAGCATTGCCGAGTGTGGGGATCTTCACCTTCAGTCACTGTGTATGATTTGCTCTGTTGGTGAACGTGTCACCGTACGACGTGGCTGCAAGGCTACGTTCATCATTAAGCTATTCTTTTTTGAACGGGTTGGCGCTCAGTGACCAAAGCCGTGCAGTGTGAATGGCCAGCGTTACTGCAATATGCTTCGCCAGCATGTCATACCCACCCTACAGCGGAGAACGCATTGAACTCAACAGTTTTCATGCAAGATGGGGCCCCACCACACATCGCTCGTGAAGTTGACCTGCTTCTCCGAAACACATTTGGAAACGATCGAATTATCAGCTGATCGTTTCCAAATGCTTAGCCGGCGCGATCACCTGATCTCACTCCTTGTGGTTTCTGCTTTTGGAGCTACCTGAAGGACAGGGTTTACCAAGGGAACATTCAAACATGCACTGATATGAAGCACAGCATATCAAGAGAGGTCGCCAGCATGTCTACAGACATGCTTCGTTCTGCTATGCAGAATGAAACCCTGCGCTTCAGACTTTTCTGGACACTTTTGGACGCCATACTGAGCCCCTTTTGTAGCAGTAATTGTATTGGTATATAATAGTATTATGTACCGTGGCGGCACATTAAAAGTGTTTGAAGTGAATTGATTCTGCATTTTTCTCTTCCCCATGTCTGTGGCACTAATGCTACCAAGTTTGATCCTCGTACTGTAATTAGTTTCCGTGTTATAACGTGTTACATAGGGGAAGTTTAATTATAACCAACCGATGTTTCAGGAGATGGTACTGTACTCTAATCTGAATAAAACGTTCCATATAATATGCGTCCAATTTTTAGTGTTTACAGACACAGAATCTTAGAATGTAATCTAAGAGGACGTTGAGAAATGATACATGGTTAAGTTCAAAATTGTTGTTGTTGTTGTGGTCTTCAGTCCTGAGACGGGTTTGATGCAGCTCTCGATGCTACTCTGTCCTGTGCAAGCTTCTTCATCTCCCAGTACCTACTGCAGCCTACATCCTTCTGAATCTGCTTAGTGTATTCATCTCTTGGTCTGCCTCTACGATTTTTACCCTTCACGCTGCCCTCCAGTACTAAATTGGTGATTCCTTGATGCCTCAGAACATGTCTCACCAACCGATCCCTTCTTCTAGTCAAGTTGTGCCACAAACTCCTCTTCTCCCCAATTCTATTCAATACTTCCTCATTATTTATGTGATCTACCCATCTAATCTTCAGCTTTCTTCTGTAGCACCACATTTCGAAAGCTTCAAAATTGATTTTTGTAAATCCCGCCTCGATCTTTTACATACTTCCAGCTGTCTTTGCAACACCACGTGAATAGTGTAGCTATACTGGTACTGGTACAGAATGCATTGTTGCAAGATTTCCTATTATGTGAGCGATGACACCACTGTGCAACATTGCCAGTTTTTCGTTTCTCCACTCCCCACATCCTTCTGATGTAATACGCCAACCGCATCATGCACAGGGTGATTCAGAGAGAAAGACCAGATTTCAGTTGTTTATTACAAACTATGAGAGATAGAAACACGTTGGGCATGTCACTGGATAGAGGAAGGTTCAAAGTTTCATGTCCGCACAGACACTGTACCATACACGCAACTTTAGCACCATTCATTGCTCTAGAAACATCGAAATGGTTGTCCATTTAATTCCACACATGAACCAACAGGTCCCTGTTTGTCGAATTGAGAACTTCAACAATTCATTTCTCAGCTCTTGAATAATATCAGAAAAAGACTCTGTCTTTTACGTACCCACGCAGAAAAAAATTGCAAGGTATGAGGTCTGGCGACCTGGGAGGCCGAAAACAATGAGCAAGGTCTTGTTGTCCATCTCTTCCAATCTACACTCCTGGAAATGGAAAAAAGAACACATTGACACCGGTGTGTCAGACCCACCATACTTGCTCCGGACACTGCGAGAGGGCTGTACAAGCAATGATCACACGCACGGCACAGCGGACACACCAGGAACCGCGGTGTTGCCCGTCGAATGGCGCTAGCTGCGCAGCATTTGTGCACCGCCGCCGTCAGTGTCAGCCAGTTTGCCGTGGCATACGGAGCTCCATCGCAATCTTTAACACTGGTAGCATGCCGCGACAGCGTGGACGTGAACCGTATGTGCAGTTGACGGACTTTGAGCGAGGGCGTGTAGTGGGCATGCGGGAGGCCGGGTGGACGTACCGCCGAATTGCTCAACACGTGGGGCGTGAGGTCTCCACAGTACATCGATGTTGTCGCCAGTGGTCGGCGGAAGGTGCACGTGCCCGTCGACCTGGGACCGGACCGCAGCGACGCACGGATGCACGCCAAGACCGTAGGATCCTACGCAGTGCCGTAGGGGACCGCACCGCCACTTCCCAGCAAATTAGGGACACTGTTGCTCCTGGGGTATCGGCGAGGACCATTCGCAACCGTCTCCATGAAGCTGGGCTACGGTCCTGCACACCGTTAGGCCGTCTTCCGCTCACGCCCCAACATCGTGCAGCCCGCCTCCAGTGGTGTCGCGACAGGCGTGAATGGAGGGACGAATGGAGACGTGTCGTCTTCAGCGATGAGAGTCGCTTCTGCCTTGGTGCCAATGATGGTCGTATGCGTGTTTGGCGCCGTGCAGGTGAGCGCCACAATCAGGACTGCATACGACCGAGGCACCCAGGGCCAACACCCGGCATCATGGTGTGGGGAGCGATCTCCTACACTGGCCGTACACCACTGGTGATCGTCGAGGGGACACTGAATAGTGCACGGTACATCCAAACCGTCTTCGAACCCATCGTTCTACCATTCCTAAACCGGCAAGGGAACTTGCTGTTCCAACAGGACAATGCACGTCCGCATGTATCCCGTGCCACCAAACGTGCTCTAGAAGGTGTAAGTCAACTACCCTGGCCAGCAAGATCTCCGGATATGTCCCCCATTGAGCATGTTTGGGACTGGATGAAGCGTCGTCTCACGCGGTCTGCACGTCCAGCACGAACGCTGGTCCAACTGAGGCGCCAGGTGGAAATGGCATGGCAAGCCGTTCCACAGGACTACATCCAGCATCTCTACGATCGTCTCCATGGGAGAATAGCAGCCTGCATTGCTGCGAAAGGTGGATATACACTGTACTAGTGCCGACATTGTGCATGCTCTGTTGCCTGTGTCTATGTGCCTGTGGTTCTGTCAGTGTGATCATGTGATGTATCTGACCCCAGGAATGTGTCAATAAAGTTTCCCCTTCCTGGGACAATGAATTCACGGTGTTCTTATTTCAATTTCCAGGAGTGTAACATTGTCAGATACTGTTGCTAAGAACACGCCGCACCTCAACGTGAATGTGAGGTGGGGTGTTATCATGCATAAAAATGAAGTCACTGGAATCTTTGTGAAGTTGAGGAAACAACCAGTTTTGCAGTATGTCCAGCTGCGGCACTCCTGTCACAGTTTCCCCCACAGAAAAGAAAAGTTCATAAACTTTTCGAAGAGAAATGGCACAGAACAAATTCAGTTTCAATGAGTCTCTTTCATATCTGACGACAACCCCAGGATTTTGTGATCCCATGGATCTATAGTGGCTTACTTCATCCAGTAGATGAAGTTTTGATTCGTCTGAAAAGATGAGTCGTTGAGAATAAGTGTCCTTTTCAATATCCCGGAGAAATGAAATGCAAAATTCGTACCTTCTGTTACGGTCGCCAGGACGCAACTACTGCAGTAGCTGCAACTTGTAAGGCTTCATGTGCAAGTGTGGTTTTAAAACATGCCACACCATTGTTTGAGGAAGATGAAGCTTATAGTTTGCCCACCTTGTGGACTTCCTAGGGCGCCATCTGAACTTAACTCGGTTATGCTCGACATTTTTATCATACTGTGTAGCTAACGAGTTCTCTGCCCTTTTGGATAAGCAATCAACTCCCAAGAATTTTGTATACCAGTCATAAAAATCTGCCTGTGCAGAGGAGGCTTCTTGCTGTATCATTGCCGGAATGCACGTTGCACTTGAACAATGGATTGACTTCATGAGATTTCCAATACACAAAATGATCTTTCTTGTGGTGTAATCCCATGTTGCTACAAACAAACAACATCGCAGCTGTGTCAAAACTTTGAATCTCCCTGTATCCAGTAACATGCGGAATGTGCTTCTATCTTTTATAGTATGTCAGTTACAAACAACTGAAATCTGTTTTATCTTTTTCAATCACCCAGTACAAGGGACAGTCAAAACGTTTATGCGGCGTGTATGGAGCCCACCGACTTGTAGCCAAGGGGTCAGTGGGGACTTCGAATAAAAACTTTTTTGATTGTGTGTTATATAAAATGGCGAGAAATTTTGAAATCAGTGGGAAATTCAAACTAGCCCAATTGTGCTACAGGGTTCTCCCCCGCTCCCATGATGCCACAGCTCAGAGCCCAATTGTCTTCAGTGTAGATTGGTGGGAGATTCAAAAAATCCAAGATGGGCAATTGTCCTATTAGTGGGAAATCAAACCATCAAGGTGGTAATTTGAGCTATGTATAGAATTTAAGATGATTCAAGATGTTGGACCCTGGGATACTGATGTAGCCAACGATTGTCAGATTTATCCAGCTTTCTGATATCAGAATCCAAGATGATGGACATTGGGATACTGGTGCAGTCTAAATGCTTGTCAGGTCATTTGCGCTAAGTCCAGAAAATAAGATGGCCATTGGATTTTCCCAGCCCTACGATGCCAGGATGAACGGTGGCTTACACTGGGATATTGTCCCAGTCTGCATGGTTGCCACACTTCACACGTTTTCAATAACATCCTAAGTATAAAATGGGGGAAAATTGTGACATCCAGTTGCTCGAAGTTTGAAACTGGCACAGCTTACATGTTTAAACATTTGCCAACGTAAGTTTGGAATGCAAGAGCTGATCTGACCTAAGTCGAAAACTGTGTGCTGTTTAAACAGTTATGGTAGGGCAGGAATTTGAGGTTATATCTTTAATCAAACATTTTCCATGTCATCCTGGGCTGATCTTCTGCGGTATCCTTACGATGCCCTGCCACTACGCCAGCTGCAGGAGACTGCTCGCTACAGCAGCAGCATAGGAGCTATGCACAATGATGGTGTATATTCCATAGCTGTCACAGCCAGACATACTCTCCCTATCCTATTTCTGTCACACTCAGTGTCTGCAAACTTTCAGTGAGCAAGTATAAGTTCAACTCTTCTCTGTATCCATGCAGATCTGTCTGGCCACCATATGCAGTAAAAAAATTGAACACTGTTAATCAAGTTTAAATGTGTCCTTTCCTGTAAAAAGACATCTGCGATGCTAATGTAAATGCATGTTGTATGGTCTAGCAGCCTCATACCATAAACAATTATTTAAAAAGATGGAGGTAGAAAGAAAGAAAATTAGTGTCTTGAGTTTAACAAATAGGTTTTTACACTTTAGAGATCAGTGTAATATATTGTTCATTGTATATGTACCTCAAGTTGGACTAATTCATACACTTTACATATCAGAAAATATGAAATATTTACAGTTCACCTGTGAGACATAAATTTCAAAAAATGCCAGCAGCAAGAAGTGAACTACACTGACACACATAGTGCCCTCTATCATCCATACACAATACGCAGCCACAAACACAGTATGCATTTAAACACATACACACACCACTTATCACCCAACAAACACAAATACTGGGTGATCAAAAAGTCAGTACAAATTTGAAAACTGAATAAATCACGGAACAATGTAGATAGAGAGGTACAAATTGACACACATGCTTGGAATGACATGGGGTTCTATTAGAACTAAAAAAATACAAACGTTCAAAAAATGTCCGACAGATGGCGCTTCATCTGATCAGAATAGCAATAATTAGCATAACAAAGTAAGGCAAAGCAAAGATGATGTTCTTTACAGGAAATGCTCAATATGTCCACCATTATTCCTCAACAATAGCCGTAGTAGAGGAATAATGTTGTGAACAGCAGTGTAAAGCATGTCCGGAGTTATGGTGAGGCATTGGCGTCGGATGTTGTCTTTCAGCATCCCTAGAGATGTCGGTCGATCACGATACACTTGCGACTTCAGGTAACCCCAAAGCCAATAATCGCACGGACTGAGGTCTGGGGACCTGGGAGGGCAAGCAAGACGAAAGTGGCGGCTGAGCACACGATCATCACCAAACGACGCGCGCTAGAGATCTTTCACGCGTCTAGCAAATTGGCTTTTTTTTTTTTTTGTTCTAATAAAACCCCATGTCATTCCAAGCATGTGTGTCAATTTTTACATCTTTATCTACAATATTCCGTAGTTTATTAAGTTTTCAAATTTATACTGACTTTTTGATCACCCGGTGCATGTGCCCCCACATTGGACATATACATATATCCCCATCCACCTCGCATACTCACCCACTAGCACCCACACAAACACCCCATATACAGGACGAGGCTTCGAAGACGTAACCCATTTTATTTCGTGAACGGTTACATGTATCGAAACGCGGTTTTCGGCAAATGTTAGAGCGTCGAGGAAGATGTATTTTTTTGTTTGTGAATGTTATCAATGGAGATGTTGAAACAAGTACGTTTTTTAAATGGAACTGTGTACTTTTTGTAACTGCATTCGATAGCTCTTGAGAAGAGAGTTACAGTGATACAGAGTATGTTAATGTTAACGTTGAAACCTATGGTAAAAAATTCGAGAAATGTCCTAGAATTTGAGAGCATAGTGATCAGAATCGACATTAGCGCTGCAAACAATGCGAAGCAGAGCTCTAGTGCTATGCTGTGTCAGAATGTTAACACATTTGCCTGTTTACCTGTCTCCACTGCAGGCCACTCATTTCTGTTTCGATATTTGTTGCGCTCAGATGTGTATACCAATGAGGAGAAGTTGATTATACTACTTTTATACAATGAATGTAAAAGAAATGCCATAAAAGCAGTGCAGTGGTATAGGGCTATCTAACCAGATCGCTAGTGGCTGATGCAACAGGCAGTTGCACGAATTATTAAGACGCTAGTGCGGACAGGCTGGTTGAACGTCAAAAAGAAGAGAAGAAATAAGGCTGAAACTTACAGAGAACATGAAGAAGCTGTTCTGGTTACGACGCTAATGAATCCATGTAGTGGTACGTGACAAATTGCAACGGAGTGTGGAATCAGCCAGACAAGGGTAATTCACATCCTGAATCGACAGAATTTCCATTCGTATCATCTCTCACAACATACGGCATTCGACGACCGTCATTTCGAACGTCGTACAGAATTTTACCGGTTTCCCCTTCAGCAACTGACAGACGACCCTACGTTTTTCCAACATGTGCTCTTTACCGATGAAGAAACGTTTACTAACCACGCTAATGTAAATTTGCATAACATACACTACTGAGGAGCTGCAAATCCACACTGGCACACATCAATGGCCGTGGAGCGTAAGCGTATGGTGCGGCGTCATAGGAAATTGCATTGTTGGACCTTACTTCATCTCAGGCGTTCTAAATGGATATTCGTACGCACAATTTCTGACGAATATTCTACCGCTTCTTCTAGAAGTTAGTGTATGTGGCTGCAACACGACGGTTGTACAACTCGCTTGCCCCATGCTGCAACACAAATAGTGAGTGAGAACTGTCCTGGACATTGGATGGAAAGAAATTCTGTTGTCATATGGCCTGCAAGGACCATTGATTTGACTCCTCTGGATTTATTTCTTTGGGGAACACTGCCCCCGTTCACTCCCGTCCCCGACCACGCCCACCCCCACCCCCAGATGACATGACGTGTTTTCTCAACTGCAAGTGTGCCCCAACCCCCTCCTCCCCCTCCCCTACCCCGCTCCGCCAACCTAACCTATTGGCGGAATTTAGAATTTTGGTGGGAATTTCGAATTTTCGTGGGTAATTTCTTTGTCCCAGGGCTGTGCTGACATCCCATCCCACGCCCTTCCCCCTCCACCCCCCCCCCCGGGAAACTGACGGGAAATTTAAATTGGCGGTATCCTTTCCGGGACTCGAACCTTGTTCCTCCTGAGGAGAAAGCCCAAGTGTACCTCCTAACACAATTAAACCACCAGGGGCGGTTCCAACTGACGGGAAATTAAAAATGGTGGTGCCCTTTCCCTGACTCGAACCCTGGTGCTCCTGGATGGAAAGCCCAAGTGCATCCGTTACACATGGAAACTGTCCAGATGTGGGAGAGGGAGGTTAGGTTAGTGTACTTTATTTATTTTGGTCGAAAAACTGACTGACGCAAAACTCGGTCATAATTAATTAATCACAAAGATCAGGCCTAATTACACAACCATATGCATAGTGCTACACAAGGACGGCATAAAAGCGCAATACACCATAAAAACTGACGCACCATACAGGTGATGTTATCCTGTTGGGAAAAAATTTCGCAACACCACTCGAAACTATAGCGACAGACACACTCAAATTCTACCCTACACCTACAAGCTGGCGGAAAAAAACTCTGGAGTGTAAGGTACTATCTTTATTCTTTTTGGCGGGAAATACGTTCAACTGACGAGTTGCTGGTGTTGGACAGAGAGGAGATTAAAAAGTGCGATGTACTCCACTCTTCTGCTGCATCTTGGGCATAAAATCGAGTCTTCAGTTTCATAACTACGGTGATTCTAAGTTAGTGACAGGTGTTTGTGAGGTACTACAATCTCCGTGTATACATCTGCTTGATAGATGTCCTGTTTACCGGGTTAGTGGCGGAATGACGTGTAATTTCACATGTGAAACACCGCTGCTATGCGTTTGCCCTTTCTTTATAAGAGGCGTTACCTGTTACTAACGATCATTTTATATAGGACTGATGCGAGCATAGTATAATTTCTGAAACGTGATCGAATGTGAATAGTGGGGGCTATACACCTCTGGAAAGCTGTATTGTACATGTATCACAACGAATCGCTGTTTTAAGGAAGTAGTTTTTCATTTTACAGTTTATTACCACAGTTTATCGTAGAGAAACGTGCAAGGAGAATGTATGTCATGCGCTGGAAATGTATTTCTTACATTGAGATAGTAACAGCGTTGCATTCTATATGACTAATAAGTCGGAAACCGCAACGATCTAACACTATAGTGTGTTTTAAGTGCAGAGCATTGTAGCCTTATGAGTGCATGTATTTGTGTTCTCTCTTACCAATACCGCCTTGGTAATGACTCCAGACACTAGAATAACACTTTAGAATTGCTAGCGCAATTGATTTGCGTAAAACGCTGCAAACACCGACCGTCTGGAGCTCCATCATGCATAAAAACCACCCATTTCTTGTTCTTAACCGTCTGTTATATCATCACAACAGTTTCATATCTACTGTACACCTATAAGGGGTGCTAACCTCCTCGACATTCGCGCATCTGGAGAAATCTTGTGCTCTCTTGGATGGATGCGGGCCAGCAGTTACAGCCTCGGTTCGCACTGTTCCGACACGAAACGTGGTCTACTTCTGGCCAGTTGCATGGAGCGTTGGTCAAAGACAATGCAAGGAGCTCTTTCGCTCTCTAACTTTATCCCAAGAATGCGAAAACTCCCTGTGACTCCCATCCACATAGAGTAAGATCGTACATTACACACTATGATCGAAGTGCTAGAGATATGTAAGTCGCTGTCTGGTATACTTGGGTGCACATTTTCGAGAATTAACAATGAATGAACATACTGCACAGTCATCTACTTACATTCGCGATGGTACTCGCAAAGTAGTGGAGGGGCTGTTTAGCGATGATAAAGAAATTGGTAAGCATGCTGCCACATCATTTGTCGGTGCTGAAATTACGATAAAATTGATCGCACTATCAAATATGATGCTTATTACTACAGTACATCAAGGTGTCTTTTCCATCCCAACAGTCCAGGTACGCCGTTGATTACCACATAATGTGGTAGGCAGAGACAGTAATCCGATAACATGTATTTTACCTCAAGAAGCATACAGCCACGTACAGGAAAAGGGAGCACAAATCTTCCTTCTAACATTTAAATATTTAATTCAGTGGCTGCAGTTTTGCAGCGTATAAGACCTCTTTATTTCTGAAGAAAGAACAGTTGATTCCTGTGTTTCAGCTCACGTAAATCTGGGAGGATACACAAGTGTGATATAAGTTTGCTTAGTCCTTTGTGATACGCTAGATTCTAGCCTGTGTCGTACTTCCACATTCAATATTCGTAGATGAACCTGAGCTCACGTAAATCTGGAAGGATACACAAATGTGATATAATTTTGCTTAGCCCTTTGTGATACGCTAGATTCTAGCCTATGTCGTACTTCCATATACAACATTCGTAGGTGAACCTGTATCTAGGTCGTAAGTTGGTTCAAGGGGAAATACAGCTTTATTCTCGTAGCGGCGGCTTACCTTACGATATGCAACTACGCAGCCTAGTCCGAGACTCCTGCTTGGCAGTGTTTGCACCGCAAATGCCACTTCCGCCCACCGTGTTCTCACATTATAGGACATTTCTCGCATTTTTTACGACAGGCGTCAACGTCAACATTAACATTATCTTCTCAAGAGCTATAGATTGCAGTTATAAAAAGTATACGGTTCCATTTTAAAAAAGACCTGATTACTTAAATATCTCAGTTGATACCAGCGCTAAAAGTATTAACGAAACTAAAACATACGTGCCCCTCGACGCTCTAACATATGCAGAAAACAGCGTTTCGATGTGTGTAACCGTTCACGAAATAAAAGGGGTGTTACGACTTACGTGACTCACTCTGTGTATGAGCACTGTGATAAGCAAGCCATACTATTGCAAATGAACACACACACATAAACACATACATCCACTCTCATCACTCAAGTGAATAGTTTGCTTAAAGGAAGGTTCTGATCTTGTCAGCACAAATGACCTAGTAATCGACATTACATGACTGGCGGATTTTCAGCTGTGGTGCAGTGTGCACCACATGTTTTCTTGACTGAATATTCACCTGGTGCACCATGTGTACAAGATGGGATGGAGAACTGCCGACATCACCACGCAAGCACTTAAAGTAACTGTCAGCCTCGAGAGTCATTGAGACTGCGTGCGCACACCTGTAGCTTGTGTCTCTGTGGCACCTGTCTCTGTATAATATGTGTACATTTTTGAGCAGAGACCTACAAACTCCACAATCTGCAACCCATTGCCCTTATATTGCATGAAGCTGATAGACTTATTGTTAGCCGGCTCCAGTTTGTAATGACTGTCGGCTGCGTATACAAATATATCGAATGCATCAGGGTGACATCTTATTACTTCATATGGATCGCAACCCCTAATTCAACAGATTAAGCTGCCCACGACCATATAAAGTAACTCTGGGTCAGCGTAACGTGTTTTGCAAACTCATAATGAAACTGGTTCATATGGAGTCTAAATAGGTGTAATATACACATACATACTAAACAGGTTCTCTTAACTCTATCGAAACTTTCGCCATTTCCGGAACGACGAATTCTTTATTTAAGATTTTGACATGTTTACATTTTTACCTGGCAATATACTCTGTCACGTTGTAACGTCGCCCCAACGGGTGATCAGGTCAGTTTCGGGACAGTCTCCACCATTGTCCATAGCTTTGCGCAAAACTGCATTATTAATTAATTTATAAATTTCTTCCCCCAAGACCACACATTGCAGAGGTCTTCTTACCGATATTTACTTATTTAACTTGGTCTGATTACATGAGACTAGAGTTTCAAATATACAGTACATTTTTTACATCATAGTTAGCTAAGAAATAACAATTTTAATCTGACAGCTAGTACTAAAATCATCTGAGTGTCCTGAATTGTTGGCATGAGAAAATTTTACTGGCAGTACTTGTACTACTGGAGCTGTTCCCACTAATAGTTAAAATAATAATAATAATAATAATAATACAGACAATAATATCAATAATGTTGTTGTTGTTGTTGTGGCCATCAGTCAGAGGCTGGTTCGATGCAACTCTCCGTGCTACTCTATCCTTCTTCATCTCCCAGTACCTACTGCAACCTACATCCTTCTGAATCTGCTTATTGTATTCATCTCTTGGTCTCCCTCTACGATTTTTACCCTCCACGCTGACCTCCAATAGTAAATTGGTGATCCCTTGATGCCTCAGAATATGCCCTAGCTACCGATCCCTTCTCCTAGTCAAGTTGTGCCACAAATTTCTCTTCTCTCCAATTCTATTCAATACCTCCTCATTAGTTATGTGATCTATCCATCTAATCTTCAGCATTATTCTGTAGCACCACATTTCGAAAGCTTCTATTCTCTTCTTGTCTAAACTATTTATCGTCCACGTTTCACTTCCATACATGGCTACACTCCATACAAATACTTTCAGAAACGACTTCCTGACACGTAAATCTATACTCGATGTTAACAAACTTCTCTTCTTCAAAAACGCTTTCCTTGCCATTGCCAGTCTACATTTTATATCCTCTCTACTTCGACCATCATCAGTTATTTTGCTCCCCAAATAGCAAAACTCGTTTACTACTTTAAGTGTCTCATTTCCTAATCTGATTCCCGCAGCATCACCCGATTTAGTTAAACTACATTCCATTATCCTCGTTTTGCTTTTGTTGATGTTCATCTTATATCTTCCTTTCAAGACACTGTCCATTCTGTTCAACTGCTCTTCCAGGTCCTTTGCTGTCTCTGACAGAATTACAATGTCGTCGGCGAATCTCAGAGTTTTTATTTCTTCTCCACGGATTTTAATTCCAACTCCTTATCAATAATAATAGTGGCAAATATAAGAAGAATCATAGATTTACAAAATAGATGTTTTCTGATATAGCGAGTTTTGTGGAGGGACCGAGGAGAGTAATGAAGGATAATGCTCATTGATAAGACAGTAGAGAAGACAGAGGACACGTTAATCACCGTGTGTGTCAGCTTGCAGCCAGGATAGCTGTACGTATGATGGTGAAAGGCGATCAAAGAATCGAACTCACAGATACGACAAACACAAGCATTTATAACCAGTTCCAGGCATCGTGAGCTTTCCTGAGAAAGGCCTTGCAGGATAACATCCTTGCAATCGATAACTGGAAGTATAAGTGTTTGCACAAGTTTCTTTTCCAGGTCAAGAGGGAAGAGCTTTTTATATTTTTGTAAAACTTGAAGAGATGCTGACACCTTGCACACTGCAGTTACGTGCTTCGTCAAATTTAGATTTTCATCTATTATTACTCCTTAACTCTTTGCTGAAGGAGAGATGTTGATATTTGTCCCATTTAAGGTTAAAGATGCTAGGGACTCCCGATACTTCGAGCCAATGAGCCTATAATGACCAGCCAGTACCGCTATATGGTCTGAGCTTTAACCCTGGTTCCTGTTCCTATTTTGATAGTGCACGCAGGCCGGTATTATCGATAGCTGTCTGAGATTTATTTGTTTTTCACTTAGATACAACTGGAGTCATCAGCGTACATGTGGTATTTTCATTAGAACAAAACTGATGACACATCTTCTACATACAATGAAAAGAGTATAGGACCTAAAACTGAAACCTGGGGGACGCCTTATACCACCTGCCTTCAGTGTGACTTTATGGTGCCAGACATGACGCACTGCTGGCAAGATGTCAAGTGTGAGCGAAACCATTGCGCTGCACTTGGCGAGAAATTTGGACTACTAAGTTTGCCAAGTAAAACGTCGAAGTCGACATTGTCAAAGGCTTTTCTGAAGGGTAGGAAGCTCATGATAGTCTCCTTTTGTGCATTCATGGCAAGCTACAGTTTATCTGTTACTTTCATTACGGCAGATGTTGCGCTGCGATGTTTACAGAAACCTGATTGGTATTTGTCTAGTAGGCTGTTTGTAGTTAGGTACTTTGTTAACCGGTCATGCATTATATATTCTAAGGCCTTGGACGGTGCAGGAATAATACAAATAGGTCGGTAATCAGAAGGTATTGTGGCAACGTTCTCTTTAGTTAGTGGTTTTAACTAGTCCCTGTTTCCGGGCCTCAGGGACAACACTTGTGATTATGGAGTGGTTGAAGATATCTGTGATAGTGGACACTAGTGGATCAACAATAAGCTTCAACATTTGGATGTGATGCCAAAGTGTCCAGTAGATGCTGATCTGATATGCATGATGGCCTTTTTGACGGTATTGCAAAGTGAAATGCTGTAGACAGAGGTTTTCGTGATTACAGTCGTTTTCCGCAATGAAGTAATCAATGAATAAATTTCGTTTGTGGTTGTAGGTAACGTGAAGTATTGCTTAAATTTATTGTTTGGGACAATGGGAAAAACTACAGCTTTTACTTTGCCTGTATCAAGACCACGCAGACAGCTGGTCTATTTCTGTTGTCAGTTAGTGTATGGGCATGCCTTAATTTTTTCATTTCTCGCAGCCTCTGCTTGTAAGTAATAAGATTTTCAGGCGTGACCCATAGTTTGTACTCCGATGCGATTCATGAGCTGTTTAAGTTCTTCGCCGGCCGCTGTGGCCGAGTGGTTCTAGGCGCTTCAGTCCGGAACTGGGCTGCTGCTACGGTCGCAGGTTCGAATCCTGCCGCGGGCATGGCTGTGTGTGATGTCCTTAGGTTAGTTAGGTTTAAGTAGTTCTAAGTCTAGGGGACTGATGACCTCAGATGTTAAGTCCGAAAGTGCTTAGAGCCATTAAGTTCTTCCTTCTTTCTTTTCCGATCTTTAAGTGGGCGTATTTGTCATATAGTTGAGTAAGTTTGTTAGTAAAGCTGTGAAGTTTTCCGTTTATTTACGAGACTGGAACAGCAGACGTCCCTCACACTATTTCTTGCGCCTCAGTTGCAAGTTCATGTGAATTAATGCCTTTGAAGTCTCGGTATACCGTCAGTTGCAGTTTCTCTCTGGGCCATTCTAGCGCGTATGTCATGAAAATTATGTCTCCAGTTCAGTTAATCCGAACTAGTGGGAATACTTGGTTTGGCTCAATTAAATCAAAATGGTGTGTTGTCTGAGACTTCAAAACAGAATGTTCAAATGGTTCAAATGGCTCTGAGCACTATGGGACTCAACTGCTGAGGTCATTAGTCCCCTAGAACTTAGAACTAGTTAAACCTAACTAACCTAAGGACATCACAAACATCCATGCCCGAGGCAGGATTCGAACCTGCGACCGTAGCGGTCTTGCGGTTCGAGACTGCAGCGCCTTCAACCGCACGGCCACTTCGGCCGGCACAGAATGTTCAAACACATTAAACTGGATAAATATACAGCATTACAAATACATAAAAAAATAAAAAATAAGAAAAGAAATGAAGCAAACAGAAAACATGGTCCGATCAAAACTAGAGTTGTAGAATTATTGCAAATGGGTCCGTGTATCATAATCAGATTGTCGACTATCAGTCATAAGCTACGACCCAAAGCACAAAAGAATTATTTCTGGCAAAACGCAATGCTGATTTTCTCTACAGCAGACACTCAGCAGAGACCCTACATCAGCAGACGTTCGGTGGCACAACGAATAGCGCGGCCGACTGCCGATAAAGAGGTCACATGTTAGAATCGTGGAAGGGTCATATTTTTAAAAGGTTTTACACGAAATACCAAAATAATATTAGCAGGAACTGATTGTAGCAGTTGTTTCGATTGTGCGATGTATTGTATCTAGCTTCACATTATTCTCACTCTGAGAAATGGGCAACAGAGGATAATGCATTTACTTTACGAACAAACAATTCACTTTTTTGGAAAGAATCGCCAGTAGAGAAGATATCGCCATACGCCCACAGTACAACTAGGTATAGAATGATGAGGTTATATGGAAAAATATGAAGCATGTAAAACATGCAGATGACACAAACGTAAGGGCTGTGATGTTTGTGAGTGTAAACTAACGTTAACGTCTGAAGCAGACTTACTTCATCTTTATGTAAGATGATGAAACTGCAAAAGTTTAAGCAACAAGGATCTTAGCTGGACAGTATAAAGATAAAAAAACATTGTTTCCAATAACATAAGAGGTATGTGATCACATTAACTAGGAAATATCTTTATGAATGTGACGCGTGTGAACAACGATTGCAAATGTAAGCGCATGTAAACAGCTAGGAAAACAATAGTTTCTGATCGGTGTGGCGAAGTTCTGTAGTTGTAATATGGTTCTCAAATGAGAGGACTGTCGAGTCGCTTTACAAGTAAGTTAAAATGTTCTTTCGGATTAGATTCGATCTATGGACATCATCTGACAGAATTCCACGCTCTACCGCTGTAACAACTGAGCAACGAATAATTGAGATGTGGTTTGGTAAAGTGGCAGTTTTCACTGGGAGTTTAATTTCGTTGAATGACGTTATCCTTCGTCGCAACAGTGAGAGAGCATATATCGGAGTAAGTTAACTTTAACTTGACAGTGCAACACAGTTTTCATTCAGTTAGTGGACTTGTGAGTACACGTGGTGGCAATTTGCTGGTACAGTGCAACCACTTTTTACGCATCTTCTCATTCTGGGGTCACTCAAAAACAACTTTTCAGGAGTTTTTATAGGTGCGTTTGTAGCACGGTACTACACTCCATTTGTAACCTAGTTCCCGAAGCCAAGTCGTCACTGTGAATTAGTATTATGGCAGAAGGAGCAGCGAGCTAGCCAGTGACGTCACCACATGACTCGAATGGAGCGTTTTAGCGGGCTTTCAAATTATTTGAATTTCGTTTCTGTTTTTATAAAAGGCATATGACCGGGTTCCTAGGAGGAAGTTATTGTCTGTTCTACGAGATTGTGGAATAGGAGGCAAACTTTTGCAAGCAATTAAAGGTCTTTACATAGATAGTCAGGCAGCAGTTAGAGTTGACGGTAAATTGAGTTCATGGTTCAGAGTAGTTTCAGGGGTAAGACAAGGCTGCACCTGTCTCTACTGTTGTTCGTATTATTTATGTATCATATGTTGAAAACAATAGACTGGTTGGGTGAGATTAAAATATGTGAACACAAAATAAGCAGTCTCGCATATGCGGATGACTTAGTTGTGATGGCAGATTCGATTGAAAGCTTGCAAAGTAATATTTCAGAGGTAGATCAGAAATGTAAGGACTATGGTATGAATATTAGCATTTCCAAAACGAAAGTAATGTCAGTGGGAAAGAGATATAAACGGATTGAGTGCCAAATAGGAGGAACAAAGTTAGAACAGGTGGACGGTTTCAAGTACTTAGGATGTATATTCTCACAGGATGGCAACATAATGAAAGAATTGGAAGCGAGGTGTAGCAAACCTAATGCAGTGAGCGCTCAGCTACGATCTACTCTCTTCTGCAAGAAGGAAGTCAGTACCAAGACTAAGTTATCTGTGCACCGTTCAATCTTTCGGCCAACTTTGTTGTATGGGAGCGAAAGCTGGGTGGATTCAGGTTACCTTATCGATAAGGTTGAGGTTACGGATATGAAAGTAGCTAGGATGATTGCAGGTACTAGTAGATGGAAACAATGGCAGGAGGGTGTGCACAATGAGGAAATCAAAGAAAAACTGGGAATGAACTCTATAGATGTAGCAGTCAGGGCGAACAGGCTTAGATGGTGGGGTCATGTTACACGCATGGGAGAAGCAAGGTTACCCAAGAGACTCATGGGTTCAGCAGTAGAGGGTAGGAGGAGTCGGGGTAGATCAAGGAGAAGGTACCTGGATTCGGTTAAGAATTATTTTGAAGTAATAGGTTTAACATCAGAAGAGGCACCAATGTTAGCACTGAATAGGGGATCGCGGAGGAATTTTATAAGGGGGACTATGCTCCAGACTGAACGCTGAAAGGCATAATCAGTCTTAAGTGATGATGATGATGATTTTATAAAATAATACTGAAATTCAACAGGAAAAGAAAGGATTGTAGGAGCATAAAATGACATAATTAATCATTTAAGACTTTTCTAGAAAGCAGTCAAATACCCATTCCTGTTTAGCGCTGTTACCAGTCCTGGTAGGACATATAAGCGACGTGAACAGCCTGAGAAGTTGAGTCGACGTGAACAGCCTGAGAAGTTGAGTGATCATTGAGAAGGAAACAGAGATGCAGTATACTCGTGTGAGGTAGCGTTATCAGCACTTGACAGAGTTTGAAAGGGGTCTCACTGTATGTCTCCATTTGGCCGGCTGGTCGGATCGCGCAGTGTCCGGATTTGTGAGGTATTCGGACGTGTCAATGGCGCCAGGTGCGAATGCAGGGAATGTGAGGGCAAACATGCTCGTCCTCATAGTTCCGGTGCACCACAACGGAGGACAGCCGTGTTGTGCACCAAGCACATCGTTACCCCTTCACACAAGTGTCTGCTGTCCAGGAACAAAGCAGTGTACTCCTTGCAACATTATGTGTCAGACCGCACCATTGGTTGGATGATAATGACGATGATGATGATGTTTCAGATTGTGGGGTGTTTATCAGCGCCCATACAAATTCCCAACCTTCACTCAGTCCAATTTCGTCACTTCCATGAAAAATGATGAGACTATGAGGATAACACAAACACCCGTCGTCTCGAGGCAGGTGTAGACGCTGACCCCGCCGGGAATCGAACCCGGGACCCCGTGGCCGGGAAGAGAGAATGCAACCATAAGACCACGAGCTGCGGAGTACCACATCTAAATTTACATCTACATTTCTACTCCGCACAACGGTGTGTGGCGGAGAGCACTTTACGTGCCACTGTCATTACCTCCCTTTTCTGTTCCAGTCACGTAAGGTTCGCGGGAAGAACGACTGCCGGAAAGCCTCCGTGCGCGCTTGAATCTCTTTAATTTTACATTCGTGATCTCCTCGGGAGGTATAAGTAGGGGGAAGCAATATATTCGATACCTCATCCAGAAACGCACCCTCTCGAAACCTGGACAGGAAGCTACACCGCGATGCAGAACGCCTCTCTTGCAGAGTCTGCCACTTGAGTTTGCTAAACATCTCCGCAACGCAAACACACTTACCAAATAACCCTGTGACGAAACGCGTCGCTCTTCTTTGGATCTTCTCTATCTCCTCCGTCAACCTGATCTGGTACGGATCCCTCACTGATGAGCAATACTCAAGTATAGGTCGAACGAGTGTTTTGTAAGCCACTTCCTTTGTTGATGGACTACATTTTCTAAGGACTCTCCCAATGAACCTCAACCTGGTACCCGCCTTACCAACAATTAATTTTATATGATCATTCCAATTCAAATCGTTCCGCACGCATACTCCCAGATATTACAGAAGTAACTGCTACCAGTGTTTGTTCCGCTATCATATAATCATACAATAATGGATCCTTCTTTCTATGTATTCGCAATACATTACATTTGTCTATGTTAAGGATCAGTTGCCACTCCCTGCACCAAGTGCCTATCCGCTGCAGATCTTCCTGCATTTCGCAACAATTTTCTAATGCTGCAACTTCTCTGTATACTACAGCATCATCCGCGAAAAGCCGCATGGAACTTCCGACACTATCTACTATGTCATTTATATATATTGTGAAAAGCAATGGTCCCATAACACTCCCCTGTGGCACGCCAGAGGTTACTTTAACGTCTGTAGACGTCTCTCCATTGAGAACAACATGCTGTATTCTGTTTGCTAAAAACTCTTCAATCCAGCGATAGAGCTGGTCTGATATTCCGTAGGCTCTTACTTTATTTATCAGGCGACAGTGCGGGACTGTATCGAACGTCTTCCGGAAGTCAAGGAAAATAGCATCCACCTGGGAGCCTGTATCTAATATTTTCTGGGTCTCGTGAACAAATATAGCGAGTTGGGTCTCACACGATCGCTGTTTCCTGAATCGATGTTGATTCCTACAGAGTAGATTCTGGGTTTCCAGAAATGAAATAATACGCGAGCAACGGCTGGACTAGAGGATTACTATCGCATCAGTAGGCTACCGTTAACGCCAAACCGAAACGACTGCGTATGCAGTGGCGCCATGGCTGCAGATGAATGGTGTCGCACTGTCTCCACCAATGACTCTCGGTTCTGCACTACCTCGGGTGGCCGTCATCGGCGAGTGTGGCTGTGATTTGGAGAGGGGTTCCATTCTTCCAGTGTTTTGGAGTGGTACAGCGGTGTTTCTCCTGGTGTCGCCGTGTGGGGACCCATCAGGTATGAGTTCTAGTCACGACCGTTAGTGACTGAAGGAACTGTGACAGCACAACGGTACATCTCAGACATCCTGCGTCATCATATGTAACCTCTCATGCGACAGTATCGTGGTATCATTTTTTCAGCAGGACAGTGCTCGTCCAGACAGGGCACGTGTGTCTGTGAACTGTCTACGTGATGTTGAGGTACTCCTGTGTCCAGCAAGATCCCTAGATCTGTCCCCGACACAAATGTTGAACCAGCCTTGACGTCAACTCCATTCCAGTGCAGAAATCTACGATAACAAGGACCAGATACAACATCTGTGGGTCCACTTGCCTCAGGAAAGAGTAAAACGGCTTTATGATACCCTTCCCTACAGAATCAACGCACGCATCCAGTTCAGAGCTGGTGCAGCGCCATACTGATAAGAGGGCTCATATGGTTCAAATGGCTCTGAGCACTATGGGACTATATCTACGGTCATCAGTCCCCTAGAACTTAGAACTACTTAAACCTCACTAACACAAGGACATCACACACATTAATGCCCGAGACAGGATTTAAACCTGTGACCGTAGCGGTCGCGCGGTTCCAGACTGAAGCGCCTAGAACCGCTCGGCCAGAACGGCCGGCAGCACTCATATTACCAAGTTCTTCGTAAATCTGACTCGATTATGTAATCACTGAAATATCGTCATATGCCCTCTCAAACTGTGACGTTAAATTTCATTTCCTCTTTCCCTTCTGCATATTTCATACTTTTTGTCAAGCATTGCACATCGGGAAAATATTTATGAATAGTAATGGAACAATAAGTGTGCAACTCGTAAAGAGAGTCCATCATTGTCTAAACATTACGATTCAAAAGTAGCGCAGAAATTGAAGCAATAGACAGTGGAGTTTAAGTACATAACTTTGTAACGTTTATGTCAAAAGTAAGGTGTTATGTCTGACTGCGTATTTGATTACGTGTATCTGTATATTACCTGATCCTGTTTTAAACAATCTGTCTATTAGCAAGAAAGCAATACCAATAAACCGAAACTAATTAAAACCTGTTCGTGATAATGACAAATTAGAGGTAAGTACATTCAGATGTACTCGATCTTACTACGGCCCTGAAAAATCTAAGTACAAACGTGATCCCTGTGCGAAAATCCAGAAACTCGGTGAAATAATTTTTTTTACCTCGTGTTGGTGTCGCCTTGGATAACGCGTTGTTCTGCTTTCAGCACTACTTAACTAACTACAGGTACAAAATTCAAAATGTGAGATATTTGACTGAGACATATTTAGAATTTGCTTAAATAAAAACGGCTTGGAATAGGGAGGCGGAACATGAACAATTCAGATTCGTTCTAAGGAAAAAGCGCATAAATACATCAGTATTGATTGCCTTATTGTTGATCGATGTAACAATATGTAGGAAGTTCTTCATCAGAATTTCATAATAATATTTGTAGCATTTTCTTAATTAATTTTACTTCGGATCTTACACTACTAGCCATTAAAATTGCTACAGCACGAAGATGACGTGCTACAGACGCGAAATTTAACCGACATGAAGAAGATGCTGTGATATGAAAATGATTAGCTTTTCAGAGCATTCACACAAGGTTGGCGCCGGTGGCGACACCTACAACGTGCTGACATGAGGGAAGTTTCCAACATACACATACACAAACAGCAGTTGACCGGCGTTGCCTGGTGAAACGTTGTTGTGATGCCTCGTGTAAGTAAGAGAAATGCGTACCATCACGTTTCTGACTTTGATAAAGGTCGAATTGTAGCCTATCGCGATTGCGGTTTATCGTATCGCAACATTGCTGCTCGCGTTGGTCGAGATCCAATGACTGTTAGCAGACTATGGAATCTGTGGGTTCAGGAGTGAAATACGGAACGCCGTACTGGATCCCAACGGCCTAGTATCAATGGCAGTCGAGATGACAGGCATCTTATCCGCATGGCTGTAACTGATCGTGCAGCTACGTGTCGATCCCTGAGTCAACAGGTGGGGACGTTTGCAAGACAACAACCATCTGCACGAACAGTTCGACGACGTTTGCAGCAGCATGAACTATCAGCTCGGAGGCCATGGCTGCGGTTACCCTTGATGCTGCATCACAGACAGAAGCGCCTGCGATGGTGTACTCAACGACGAACCTGGGTGCACGAATGGCAAAACGTCATTTTTTCGGATGAATCCAGGTTCTGTTTACAGCATCACGATGGTCGCATCCGTGTTTGGCGATATCGCGGTGAACGCACATTGGAAGCATGTATTCGTCATCGCCATACTGGCGTATCACCCGGCGTGATGGTATGGGTTGCCATTGGTTACACGTCTCGATCACCTCTTGTTCGCATTGACGGCACTTTGAACAGTGGACGTTACATTTCAGTTGTTTACTACGCGTGGCTCTACCCTTCATTCGATCCCTGCGAAACTCTACATTTCAGCAGGATAATGCACGGCCGCATGTTGCAGGTCCTGTACGGGCCTTTCTGGATACAGAAAATGTTCGACTGCTGCCCTGGCTAGCACATTCTCCAGATATCTCGCCAATTAAAAACGTCTGGTCAATGGTGACCGAGCAACTGGCTCGTCACAATTCGCCAGTCACTACTCTTGATGAACTGTGGTATCGTGTTGAAGCTGCATGGGCAGCTGTACCTGTACACGCCATCCAAGCTCGGTTTGAGTCAAAGCCCAGGGGTCTCAAGGCCGTTATTACGGCCAGAGGTGGTTGTTCTGGGCACTGATTTCTCAGGATCTATGCACCCAAATTGCGTGAAAATGTAATCACATGTCAGTTCTAGTATAATATATTTGTCCAATGAATACCCGTTTATCATCTGCGCTTCTTCTTGGTGTATCAATTTGAATGGCCAGTAGTGTATTTCTTCCATAAATCATTAATACACAACAGTGAAGTTATTGGAATAATTATTTGATACTAAGCGACGGCCCATTCCGGAGCATCGCAACAGACACTACCAGCCTCTGGCGCGCTACTCATGTCGCTCCTGCGCAACAACTACCTACTACTTCTTTGTTACACATACTCTGCCTCAGCGATAGCTCCTCACAGCGTTCTCTCATACGTACATCTTTGTAACCGATATATCGCTTGTGCTCTTGGATAATACGTTAAAATTTACAATTGTCATTATATGTACCTATTTCTACTTTCAACCAGTCTAAGTGTCACGAGTGACTCTTGATTGCACGCCACACGATTGTCTATCATAATGTAAGGACGCATATGCTGGAGGTCCCTACCTGCAGTGAACGGCGAGGGGGACGAAAGGGACAATTATAGTAAACAGATATTCCATTATCTAATTTCCCTCAGTAAAAACGTTTGTAATTAATTTTTCACAGGATTTTGGTGTGTTTATAAATGTATGTTTTTGTGGATGAGTAAAAAAGTTTTGTTAATCTTTTATTCTTTAAAGAATAGAACTCGCACAAACTGGATTCCAAGAGATATGTAAGAAAATATCGCGACACATGACTATGAAACGATCAGGAGCGACTTGGGTGGGTTTATTCGTCCAGCGTAATGCCTATAAAATATTTAGAGGAGACCTTTATCCAGCAGTGGAAGTCAGATAACTAAGTATGGTGGTGAATGATGATCTGCTTGTACATTTACTGTGCAGTCTTTTGAACCTCGTTCAACATAGTAAAGCAGAGTGGCACGTTTCAGTACTTTAAATCGGTCCTTTGTCTTAGATTGTTTGTGTTTTGAAAAAGTTCAAACGGACTTGACGAAGGAAAGAATGTTCCTAGAAGATGTGGGGTTCGACTGGAACTTCTCTTCAAGGCATGAGTTCTGGCACTGCGCTGTTACACAGCTTCGTTTCCCAGGCTAAATTAGCTGTCATGGTGTCCAGAATGTTGGGAAATAATGAGCGCTGAGTCCGAGGTCCTCATTAAGCGGAGATTCGCGGTGAGCACGTGTCTTGGAGACGGGATTCAGCCACCTCTTGCAGAGTTTGTAAACATCTCTTACAATGATTCATTAGCTTTATTACCCTTTTGCATTAATGACGCCTAACGTTCACTCTTAAAAAGAAACGGAAGAACGGCGCCTCTTCTCTACAATTTCACAACAAGGTACGATGTAATCACGTTACAGGCCTAGTTGCTAATAATAACCAACCTAAGAAGTGACTCTTTGACTGCATGGTAAAAAGAAGCAGAAGGTCAGTCTCAACAGCGGAATATTCCTTACTTAACACTGTCGTGGGGAACGATATAGTTGCCGAACTTTCAGTGACGGTACTGAAGTCACTGAGGACTATGGTTCTATTAGTCACATTGTACATGAAATGTATTCGGAGCTGCGAATACGAACAACTATCAATTGTATAAGGGAATAGCGACAGCAAAAATTTGTGGCCGATCAGAACTCAAACCGGATTTTCTCTTTACGCGAGGTGTCGCCTTAACCACTTTCCCTATCCGTGAGAGACTCATGGCCAGATCCAGCCTTCCATATGTTGTCGTTCCTGCGTCACAACCTGTGCTCGTACACACATTATGAAATTCCCGTACAGAGGACGTCATCTTAATTGAAAGTCGCTGCCTGGTATCGGTGGATAAATACGATACATACATTTCCGAAGAAACACTGCATGGTTGTTCTTAAAAACACAGGCGCTGCAGTACCGTAATCACCATTATAATAGACGTCGACTGGCAAACGTCAGTTAGCATAAGACTAAACATTATCTACGCAATAAATGTGTGAAAGTGCCCTTGGAGTCTTTTTGAAACGATGTAATAGGGTTCAAATGGTTCAAATTGCTCTGGGTAAAATGGTTCAAATGGCTCTGAGCGCTATGGGACTTAACTTCTGAGGTCATCAGTCCCCTAGAACTTAGAACTACTTAAACCTAACCAATCTAAGGACATGACACACATCCCTGCCCAAGGCAGGATTCGAACCTGCGACCGTAGCGGTCACGCGGTTCCAGACTGTAGCGCCTAGAACCGCTCGTCCACCCCCGCCGGCGGCTATGGGTACTATGGGACGTAACTTCGGAGGTCATCAGTCCCTTAGAACTTAGAACTACTTAAACCTAACTAACCTAAGAACATCACACACACCCATGCCCGAGGCAGGATTCGAACCTGCGACCGTAGCGGTCGCGCGGTTCCAGACTGAAGCTGATGTAATAGAGCTATCAGGTATAGTAAGGAGCAATTTCAGGAGACCGAAACAAATATGAGAAATGGTGTGGTTGCATAACACATTATGATTCGCTACAATTATCGACGACGAGGGGTAAACGTTCATTAGAAGAATCTCGCCTTTCCTCCTCCGTAAGTATTGTTGAACACCGATTACTTGTTCGGAGGAGTTTCTCGGAACGATATACTGAATATGGACTGTGTATCTGTGTCCGTGTCTCTGTGTCCTGCAGATGAATCAGAAACATAGCGTGTTGGTGTTGACCGATCCCCCTGTCAGCACACACACTTGTCGAATAACACTGATGAGATCACGTAGTTGAGTTTCCCGGTCCCACGTACGGATGCCCATCAACAGTTTCACATATCCATACCCGACGAGTCTTCGCCGTTTAGAGCTACCCCTCAGAACATCGGTGCACTTTACGCACCGACCTCTCTTGTAACGTCAGTTGAAACGGCTTCAGTACTAAAGACTGCGTAATGTTTGAAGGCGAAGGCGGCTCAGTTTTCAGCAGTTCTGCGCATCCTCCTCCACTAGCCACTGGCAGCCCATAATATTCATTCTCTTTCCGAGTGGGTAGCAGCGAGTTACAGCTGGACAGCGAGAATCTCGCTCCTACATGCTACTCTGTTGCCGTACTTCGCGACAACCGAATTATTCATTCAACCCTCAGGTTTTTTTTGTATTTTTTTACTTGTAGCTGTGTAGGTGTGAATGTGTATTTGTAAATGTTTAAGTGGGATTAAAAAAAAATAAAAGGCCAGGTGACGGCAATAGATGTGAAGTGCTTCACAAGCAGGCGAGGGGGATTATTTACCGCATCTATAACTTTTTCAAACGTGAATTTGAAAGCAGGTCTCCTACTGTTGACATTTGAAGACACAAGAACGTAATCCAGAACCCTGTAGTGACGGCAAGAGAACTGTAAAGAGAATTGTAAACGGAAGTGTCAGAGCTGTAGAAACAGTAGAAAACGTTGGTCTCGTGTCGCCTGGAAAGCAACGAAATCGCAAGGAACCTGTAATACAAATGGATAGTTTTAACAACGATGTTTTACAATACTCCATGTGAATTATGTATGCCTGACATCACAAAGACGTGTTACAGTTACGCAGGAGAAAATTTGCTTCAATGGTAAGCGCTTCGTCAAAAAAATTCAAATGTGTGTGAAATCTTACGGGACTTAACTGCTAAGGTCATCAGTCCCTAAGCTTACACACTACTTAACATAAATTAGGACAAACACACACACCCATGCCCGAGGGAGGACTCGAACCTCCGCCGGGACCAGCCGCACAGTCCATGACTGCAGTGCTCCAAACCGCTCGGCTAATCCCGCGCGGCGAGCGCTTCGTTTATGTAAAGAAAAAACGATGGTTCCTGATATGTTAAGAAGAGAGTTTTTGGTTCAAAGAAGTGACATAGGAGCAGCATGAACTGCATCCCATATAGAGATTCACGATACAAGAGAAGGAGGTAGTTCAACAGTGTATTACCTTGATGAAACATGGGTCAATTAGAATCGTTCCAGGAAGATCTGCTGGAAACTGAGTGATGGTAGTAGCGGTTTTAAATTTTTCGTAGGAATAGATTCTCGGATAATTATTCAGCATGCTGGCTCATCGTCTGGTTTTGTTTCTGAGAGTAAACTTGCATTTACGTGTAAGAAAAACGGCAGTGACTACCATTCGGAAATGAATGCTGTTAGTTTCGTGACGTGATTCACAATTCTTGTCATACATTGCTTCGAAGTCGGTCAGTGCCAATAATGAGAAAACACCAAGTATAAACACCAGAAAAGCGGATATTTTTCCTTGGCTACAAAATAAAAATATTAAGCACAGTATAAACCAGACTCGTGCCGATCTCCTGTAGTTCGTTAATTTATACAAGTCACGTGACAGAAATTACAAACTCGACTTCCTTGCACGTGGATGGGGTCTCACAGTTTTGCGTTTACCCACGTGTCAATGTCTGTTTAGTCCTACTGAATTAATTTGGGCAAAGGATAAGACTATGTGGAAGAAAAAAAAAGCATTCAAGACAACACTCACTGAATCGCTTGTGCATGAGGCAATAGACAACATCCCACCTGTAGCGTGGGCACAGTCTGAGCGGCATGCTTAAAAGCTTCAGAAAGAATAATTTGACAAGGAAGCGATGATGGATATAAGCCTTGAACCTATCACCGTAAATTTACAATCATATTGTTCGGAAACATATTCAAATAGAAGTGACGGTGGTATTGCGGTGTAGACTTTGGAACAAAGTAATAATATTTCTTAGTTTTAAAGACTCGTGGTTTAAAAAATATGTTTGTCAACATATCTGTTGCGTACATAATAATTAGAACTTCCTAGCCTTTTTGATTAGGACGTTGTACCCTTTGAATTATGCAGACTATAATGTTCAACATATTGCCCGAGGAGAAGTCAAGCTTCTCCCACCGTGTTGTATGCTCTAATACTACACGAGAATGAAGCTGGATAAATTCGTCAAAGTCCTATATTTCCACATGTCAACCTCTGTCATTTTCAAGGCACGACCTGGATAAGGCCCTATAATGTCAGTAACTGTTACTTGTCGAGATATTGGTGGTTTTCGATGTTATCGGTCATCATTCCCTGGAGTTATTCGCAGATGATGGTTAATTGTTTGCTTGTTCAATGGTTTATAAATGCAGCCTCTGACTGTAATGTCGAACGAGTTAGTTTCGCTCATAATGCCCGCTAATAGTTAAAAATATAATAATTTACTGACCATTTTTACTTTAGTCTTTTCATTAGTCTTTTCTACCACTAGTTCCTTTTTTATCTACAGTGATTACACTCAACTACTGTCGAACACATCAACACACACACCTTATACACATTTTTTAAAAATTATATTGTGTAGTTGTCAAACAAATATGATTTCGGTTTGTGCTTGAAGTTAATTTTGTTGTGTATTAAATTTTTACTTATAATACAGTTCAAATAGCAATAAATGACAATTATTGCAAGCAGTTTCAATGATCGTGTCTTTAGATAATTGTCATTTTGAGAAAAATTGTACTTCACGTCTTCAAAAAGCTGTGTCATAAGTGATTTTGCTGTCTCAGTAGGAAAACTCATCTACAACTTGTAGTGTCTCGTTTTCTAATACCATTCCTTCAGCATCGCCTAATTTAATTCAACTACATTCCATTACCGCTGTTTCAACTTTTTCTCGGTGTTAATGTTATACTCTCTTTACAAGGCACTACCCATTCAGTTCAAACTTCTCTTCCAAGTATTATGCAGTCTCTGACAAAATTACAGCATCATAGGAAAACCACGAAGTTTTTATCCCTTGTCTCTGAACTTTATTTCCGTTCTCAAATTTCTACTTGGTTTCCTTTGTTACTCGCTCACTATACAGATTGAGTAGGACTGGGAATAAACTAAAATCCTGTCTCATTTCCTTCTCAGCCATTGGTTCCCTCTCATGTCCTTCGACTCTTACAACGTCAGTGCGGTTTCTGTACAAGTTGCAAGTTACCACTTGGTGCCTTTATATTGTCCTTGTTACCTTCAAACATACACAGAGTATAGTCGAGTCAACATCGTGAAAAGCTTTTTCTGCGTATACAGATGTCTTATCTTCTAAGATAAGTCGTAGGGTCAGTTTCTACATTTCTCCGAAACCAAGACAGATCTTGTCTGAGGTGAGCTTCTATATGAGTGATTTAACCAAACTCTACGGCTACACCATACCTAAAAGTGGAAGGTGCTTCAAGTATCACTAACTGATCCTCCTCCACTGTTTCAGTCGCGAATGGTGCGTTGGAAGGATGACTGTCGGTAACACTCCGTATTAGCTCTAATTTCTCGAATTCTCTCGTCGTCATTACGAGAGATGTATGTGGGAGGAAGTAATATGTTGACCTACTTTTCCCCGAGTGGTCTCTCGAAAATTGAACAGTAAACCTCTCTGTGATGCACAGTGCCTCTCTTGTATCGTCTGCCACTGGAGTTTGTTGAACTTCTCTGTAACGCCCTCGCGATGACTAGACGACCCCGTGACAAAACGTGCCGCTCTTAGTTGGATCCCAACTGGCGAGGACCCCAGATTGACGAACAGTACTCAAGAACAGGTCAATAAAGGGCCCTGTAAGGCACTTCCTTCTTGGATATATTACATATCCTGAAAATTTCTCTTACGAATCTCCGTCTGGCATCAGCTTTACCTGTTACACTACTGGCCATTAAAATTGCTACACCAAGAAGAAATACAAATGATAAACGGGTATTCATTGGACAAATATATTATACTAGGTCTGACATGTGATTACATTTTCACGCAATTTGGGTGCAAAGATCCTGAGAAATCAGTACCCAGAACAACCACCTCTGGCCGTAATAACGGCCTTGATAAGCCTGGGCATGGAGTCAAATAGAGCTTGGATGGCGTGTACAGGTACAGCTGCCCATGCAGCTTTAACACGATACCACAGTTCATCAAGACTAGTGACTGACGTATTGTGACGAGCCAGTTGCTCGGTCACCATTGACCAGACGTTTTCAGTTGGTGAGAGATCTGGAGAATGTGCTGACCAGGGCAGCAGTCGAACATTTTCTGTATCCAGAAAGGCCCGTACAGGACCTGCAACATGCGGTCGTGCATTATCCTGCTGAAATGTAGGGTTGGATCGAATGAAGGGCAGCACCACGGGTCGTAACACATCTGAAATGTAACGTCCACTGTTCAAAGTGCCGTCAATGCGAACAAGAGGTGATCGAGACGTGTAACCAATGGCACCCCATACCATCACGCCGAGTGATACGCCAGTATGGCGATGACGAATACACGCTTCCCATGTGCGTTCACCGCGATGTCGCCAAACACCGATGCGACCATCATGATGCTGTAAACAGAACCTGGATTCATCCGAAAAAAAGACGTTTTGCCATTCGTGCACCCAGGTTCGTCGTTGAGTACACCATCGCAGGCGCTCCTGTCTGTGATGCAGCGTCAAGGGTAACCGCAGCCATGGTCTCCGAGCTGATAGTCCATGCTGCTGCAAACGTCGTCTAACTATTCGTGCAGATGGTTGTTGTCTTGCAAACGTCCCCATGTGTTGACTCAGGGATCGAGACGTGGCTGCACGATCCGTTACAGCCATGCGGATAAGATGCCTGTCATCTCGACTGCTAGTGATACGAGGCCTTTGGGATCCAGCACGGCGTTCCGTATTACCCTCCTGAACCCACCGATTCCATATTCTGCTAACAGTCATTGGATCTCGACCAACGCGAGCAGCAATGTCGCGATGTGATAAATCGCAATCGCGAATGGCTACAATCCGACCTTTATCAAAGTCGGAAACATGATGGTACGCATTTCTCTTACTTACACGAGGCATCACAACAACGTTTCACCAGGCAACGCCGGTCAACTGCTGTTTGTGTATGAGAAATCGGTTGGAAACTTTCCTCATGTCAACACGTTGTAGGTGTCACAA
This sequence comes from Schistocerca americana, assembly GCF_021461395.2. Lineage (NCBI taxonomy): Eukaryota > Metazoa > Arthropoda > Insecta > Orthoptera > Acrididae > Schistocerca > Schistocerca americana. The sequence continues at coordinate 406,082,055 of NC_060121.1, read as the reverse complement.
CCGGCGCCAACCTTGTGTGAATGCTCTGAAAAGCTAATCATTTGCATATCACTGCATCTTCTTCGTGTCGGTTAAATTTCGCGTCTGTAGCACGTCATCTTCGTGGTGTAGCCATTTTAATGGCTAGTAGTGTATTTGTATCATGTGATCATTCCGATTAAGGTCGCTCTGGATAGTTACTGCTTGATATTTTACTGTAGATACTGCATCAAGCAATTCGTTATCAATTGTGTTGTTGTACGTAGTAGACGTCTTTCCCTTCGTATCTCACTCCAGGTGCTCGCTGGAACCAAATCTGTGTTACGGCCATGGTCGTTTCTCCGTTTCCTTTCACCATCTTCCCTTCTCCCAACCCCTACTGGTCTGTCTCTAATGATTGTACTGCCGGGAGAGCATTAAATTCTAACATTCCTTTCCTCTGAAGTTAAAGATATTGCGCCTGAGACGTTATCTTACGTATAAGAATTTAACTTACTGCGGGTGGCCAGAATATTAGATGCCGAAAGGCGGCTCAGGTTTAGTTAGACAGTTTCACAATAAAATTTGCCGTGTGAATGAAGGTGAAAGAGTTACTGCCCAATGGCACGCACTTAACAGCACGCCACCTGTGGGTGACGCCGATATTACTGCAACATCAAACAGCGGCAGCTGCCAAGAAAGTCTCCTGCTGCGCAGTCTTCCTCGGTAAGAGCCCGAAGTCCGGGCAGACACAGCGACGCCTGAAACACGTGCGTCACTAAGACGCAGTGACGTTGCTCACCTTTTCTTCAGAGCTGAACGACACGTTCCACCTGCTGAAAGACATGGCATCGCGCGCAGAAAATAAGTGAGTAAGTTGCAGGAGTGCTGAACACAACAGGTTCTACATCAAGATATACAGGGTGGTCCATTGATAGTGACCGGGCCAAATATCTCACGAAATAAACATCAAACGAAAAGACTACAAAGAACGAAACTCGTCTTGGTAGAAGGGGGAAACCAGATGGCGCTACGGTTGGCCCCCTAGATGGCGCTGCCATAGGTCAAACGGATACCAACTGCGTTTTTTTAAAATAGGAACCCCCATTTTTTGTTACATTTTCGTGTAGTACGTAAAGAAATATGAATGTTTTAGTTGGACCACATTTTTCGCTTTGTGATAGATGGCGCTGTAATTGTCACAAACGTATAAGTACGTGGTATCACGTAACATTCCGCCAGTGGGGACGGTATTTGCTCCGTGATACATTACCCGTGTTAAAACGGACCGTTTACCAATTACGAAAAAGGTCAATATCGTGTTGATGTTTGGCTATTGTGATCAAAATGCCCAACGGCCGTGTGCTATGTATGCTGCTCGGTATCCTGGACGACATCATCCAAGTGTCCGGACCGTTCGCCGGATAGCTACGTTATTTATGGAAACAGGAAGTGTTCAGCCATAGGTGAAACGTCAACCACGACCTGAAACAATGATGATGCCCAAGTAGGTGTTTTAGCTGCTGTCGCGGCTGATACGCACATCTGTAGCAGACAAATTGCGCGAGAATCGGGAATCTCAAAAACGTCGCTGTTGAGAATGCTACAACAACATCGATTGCACCCGTATCATAGAGGGTGGCGCAGGGGAACGGGAAATTTTGAACGTTACAGTTGGCAGCACTGTAGCGCCGGCAGATGCTCGAAACTTTGCACAATTGATGTGAACGCATTGCCATTTAGTAATCATGGAGAATTGAACTGGTGCGTAACGTGCAGTAGCTGTGAGAGCGTTTTACAAAAATGGTGATAGTGCGACTGCCGCGCAGAGGACATTTCGACAGCATTACCAGCTTGGACGTCATGGACGTGTCCCATCTGCGCATGCGATTACAACGTGGGTGCTTAATTTTGAAGAAACAGGATCTGCCTTGAAGAAGAAACCTCCAGGTGGCATTCCAACGGTACGTACTCCAGAGAACATTGCAGCTGCTAGAGCTGCAATCGAGAGAAGTCCTCGCCGCTCCGTTGGACAGCATGCATCTTCGCTAGGGATTATCGACGAAGCTTACAAAGAATACTGCACGAATTAGACTTCCATCCCTAAAAGTTGCAGATTGTGCAACACTTACATGAACGAGACCCAGCGTCACGTATGGAGTTTAGTAGCCAGACATTGGCTAAAATCAACGAGGACGCGAATTTCCTTGGTAACTTATGGATATCAGACGAAGCCCATTTCCACCTGAACGGTTTCGTGAACAAACAGAATTTTCGTTATTGGGCACAGGACAATCCTTGTGAGTTTCACCAGCGACCACTACATAGCGACAAGGTCACAATATGGTGTGCTGTATCATGTCATGGTGTTATCGGCCCTTAGAACTTAGAACTACTTAAACCTAACCAACCTAAGGACATCACACACATCCATGCCCGAGGCAGGATTCGAACCTGCGACCGTAGCGATTGCGCGGTTCCAGACTGTAGCGGCTAGAACTGCTCGGCCACTCCGGCCGGCCCTTAAAAAAAAAAAAACAAAAAGAACGCAGTTGATATCCGTTTGACCTATGGCAGCGCCATCTAGGGGGCCAACCATAGCGCCATCTGGTTTCCCCCTTCAAGTGAGACAAGTTTCGTTCTTTGTAGTCTTTTCGTTTGACGCTTATTTCGTGAGATATTTGGCCCGGTCACGATCAATGGAACACCCTGTATAGTCTGCAACCCACGTCAAGTGCATGGCATAGGGCACTTTCTACTGTATCATGTAAACTATCTGGCCGGCCGGTGTGGCCGTGCGGTTAAAGGCGCTTCAGTCTGGAACCGCGTGACCGCTACGGCCGCAGGTTCGAATCCTGCCTCGGGCATGGATGTGTGTGATGTCCTTAGGTTAGTTAGGTGTAATTAGTTCTAAGTTCTAGGCGACTGATGACCTCAGAAGTTAAGTCGCATAGTGCTCAGAGCCATTTGCACCATTTGTAAACTATCTCACTAAAAGAATCAGGTCATCTGTTAGTGGACAAGGGATGTGGCCACCCTTCGGCTATACGACAGCTTGAACTCTGCCGCGGACGGTTTCTATGAGGTGTGTGAATGTGCATGGTGGAATTCTCCCTCAAGAACCGGAAACAGAGAAGGGAGTGCTGTTGGGCGCTGAGGTCTGGAACTAAGTCCGCGATCTAACGTATCCTTAAGATATTCCATTTGGTTTACGTCAGAACTGCGGGCATGACAGGTCAGTCCATTTCAGGAATGTTTGTGTCCACAAACCACTGCCTCAGATGTGTTGCTTTGTGACAGTGTCCATTATCATGCTGACATTATAATTGTCCCTATATAACAGTTTTTCTACTGTACGCAGTGCACAGTATGTGAAGTATGTTATGTCCAACCAAATTTCGTACTTTTTTAAAAGAACAATGATGGTGAAGTCCCATATTTTTTGACAGAGCGTAGGGGAACGGTGTGGGAGAAGCGCAACGCCGTACTAGGCAAGGTCCTAGTGGAGGTGGTTTGCCATTGCCTTCCTCCGACCGTAATGGGGATGAATGATGATGATGATGATGACGACGACGACACAACAAGATCCAGTAATCTCGAGGCAGGTGAAAATCCCTGACCCGGGACTCCGTGCTCTGTAAGCGAAAACGCTACCGCGAGACCACGAGCTGCGGACTAAAAGAACAATAGGGGAGCTATATCTTAACCATAAGAAAAAAATACCTCCGTACCGTAAGACAACCTCCTCTGTATTTCACTGTTGGCTTTTCACGTGGTGCCAGGTAACGTTCTCCAGGCATCGGTGTAGAGTAATTTGTCATTCAAAATCACTCATTTCGAGTCAATCACAGCCTAGTGGCGTCGCTCTTTTGCGACCTCATGCGTCTCTGAATATTGACTACAGAAATGTATGGCTTATAAGGAGCTGCTCGACCATTGCATCCCATTACTTTTAACTACCTACGCGCAGCCATTGTGCTAGTTGTAACTTGGAGTTCAAGAGCGGTTCCTTCTGCTGAATTCATGCGACATGTTTACAGTCACCATCCTCAATGCTTGTTCAAATGTGTGTGAATTCCTAACGGACCAAAATGCTGAGGTCATCGGTCCCTAGACTTACACACTACTTAAACTCACTTATGTTAAGAACAACACACACACCCATGCTCGAGTGAGGACTCTAACCTCCGGCGGGAGGGGCCGCGCCATCCGTGACATGGCGCCTCAAACCATGTGTCCACTGCGCGCGGCCCGCAGTGCTTGACCAACCCAGCCCGTCAGCAGAAGAGGTGTACCTGGTCGTGGTATAGCTGTAGTTTGCTCTTTCGCATTTTCACTTCACTGTCGCATCGCCAACAGTCGACTTGGGCATCTTTGAAAGAGTTGAAACGTTCCCGGAGGATTTGTTGCTCTGGTGACATCCAATGCCTTGTCCACGTTCGAAGTCACTGTGTTCTCCTGACCCATCATGCTATTACTGTGTCTGTGCTGGCAACACAATATTCTCCGCCTCCTTATATATTGGCGGATCCGCCTCTCGTAACATCTAGTGGTCAATTCCGCATTACATAGGGTGTCCGGTAACTTTTGATCATTTGGGTGTACATATTAAGATTTCTTGTCGCGTGGGTACGCAGGAAGAATAGTTGTTTAAATGCATCTGTACGCATTTCAGTTAGTCTAATGTTTTCTTCGCAATCCCTACAGAAGCCGTACGTAAGGGGCATTTCGCTCTCATTTAAGTATATGGCCGAAAGAGTCAGCCTACATGAATTGTGAAACAAACCCTGTCGTCCAGGACCGCTTGCCACAAAGGGCGCAGATTCACCATGAGATAGGGAAACTCACAGCCGTCTGTTGTCTACTGAGGCCTAAGTGCTGTAATGTACGAGTCAGACAGGCGAGAACCTTCGTCATAGGGAAAGGCAGTAGAAGGCTTTTGTGGCCGAGGAGGCATAGCAGTGTTAAATATGGCGGACCTAAGATCGGCCATAAAGGGAAACATTTATGAAAACTATTTAATTCTGCAGTAGTGCAGGGAATCAAGCCACAGTAATTTTAATCTACCATCCTCCATAAATTTTCATGGTGATCCCAATAAAACTTGAATATTGATCGTATCTATAATAGTTTAGAATTTACTGTTAAAGTGAAATTAACAAGTTTTGTAACAAAGACCTGAATGCTAAAATCTGAACGGTTTGGTCGATCTTAACCATCGACATTTCATATAGAAGCGCACCATGAAAATGACAAACGTTGTAAACATCAACTCTGTAACTTCATTTGTTTCAAAAATATAGTAGATTTAATTTATCAGTATTATCAGTTAAGCATCAGATCATCATTTCCTCCACACGAAACACGTTGAACGATCACAGCAGAACACCTTATTGAATCATTAGGTAATAGAATATTTGCTTTAAAATTTAGTGCATAATAGTAACTTTTGTTCTTTATTTATTTATCAGAAAGCACATTGGCGCAAGGCTACTGGCCGTGACATTCAAAGTTAAGATGAAAATTGTATTGGTTTTATGTAAAAGAATTTAACGTTTATTTTGAAATGGATATTATTGTTACTTTATTTCGCTCGTGAAAGTGATCAAGCTTTGATTATTCAAATATGTTAAAATGTAAAATAATGTAGAATAAACTGTAGGCAATCAGATGGACGGCTTCAGGAAAGGAAGTGCTCTAGTCAGTTGAGTGAGGATATTCGGCGCGCGCGGAAAGCGGCCGGGGACGGGCAGAGGGACAGTTCTGGTCGAGAAACCGAAGGGGATAGTTAGGAGGGAGACGCGAAAATGGACAGTTCGGCTGGAGACACCAAAGGGTACAGTTCAGATTGAGACGCGAAAGCGGACAGGCGGTCTTTAGGCAGCTAGGAAGTGAAACGATTAGACAGTTTCGGCTTGCGTGGCTTCGCAGGACTTGGTCTCTTGAGCGGTGAGCAGGCGCGCGCCTGATGTGAACTGTAACTTTTCGCGTAGATAACTTGTAATCCGCGATGAGATTGTGAATGACCGAACTGTGTCAAATGGATATGCGCTCGAGTGTAACAGTAACTCTAAATACGACTACTTTCGCTATTACTTTGCTTTCTGAATGAACATTATTCTAACCACGTCACAACTGTGTGGCCTACATCATTTATGGGTCGTTAATTTAGTTTCCGATATTTTTATTACTGTTATTATGTGTTATATTAACTCTGAATTTCGCAAACTTGCCGTCAGCCAGACAATTTAACCAAAGGGTCACAAGTGTCTAATTTAGGGCGTGTAATGCGACATGTGCGGTTCAATCGCTAGACGAATCTCAGCCAAAACATTTCGATGAAGGGGAACCGCATGTGAGCCCGAACATCTTTGGGATGTTAGCTCGCAGTACCGACCGACCACAGTGTTATCCTCAGTCCATAGGCGTCACTGTGTGCTGATGTGCTCAAAAATGGATCAAATGGCTCTGAGCACTATGGGAATTAATGTCTGATGTCATCAGTCCCACAGACTTGGAACTACTTAAACCTAACTAACCCAAGGACATCACACACATCCATGTCCGAGGCAGGATGCGAACCTGCGACCGTAGCAGCAGCGCGGTTCCTGACTGAAGCGCCTAGAACCGCTCGGCCACAGCGGCCAGCTGTCTGATGTGCAGCACACCGATCTCCGGGCTGTTGTCAGCTTTGCTGACGTGCCGATGTTTCCTCAATCAAGTAGTTCTTCAAGTGGCTTCAAGAGTCGGTTGCAGTCGGCTTGTCAACAACGCTGGGCGAACTCAATCATCCATATAAGTGTCAGCCAAGCCCAACAGCGCTTCATTTCACTGCTCTGATGGGGATCTGTCACCACTTCGGCAAGGCCGTTGACAAATGTCGTACGAACTTGAGCAATATATTAGGATACACCGCACGAGTGACTTGTAGACTCATTGCGTGTTCCCAGTGTGCTAAAAATGAACTGGAGCCCATCACCTGCTTTACCTACGATGGAGCCTATATGATCATTCCGCTTTGTATCGATGCAAATTGTTACGCCCAGGTATTTGTCTCGGTCGGCTGATTTCAATCGTCACTCACTGATATTGATCTCATAGGATACGAAATTTTGGATTTTGTTAAGTGCAAAATTTGACATTTCTGAACGTTAGCAAACTGACAATCTTTGGGAGCTTTGAAATCTTTTCTACGTTTGTCTGTAGAGTGTACAGACTTTTTAGACAGTTCTCGACTACAGATAAATAAAGCTCTTGATTACAGCTGATATTGTCTGTTAGGTCATTATCATACATCAGTAATGTTCCCAACAAATTTTTTTGGAGCACACCTGAAATATTCCCGAAGATGAAGAAAATTGCAGTAGAATGCACTATATTAAGACAAGTCAATAAAGAATGGCAGTAAGTATTTAATTTACGAGGGAGTTTGTCAGAGTCACAACCAGGGTGGCTTTCTTCTTCTTTTTCTCTGGAAGCGAACTCTTGGGATTGATTGCATTCGGCTGAGCAAGTCAGCCATTCATGGAAGAAACGCGGAAGCTTTCTGTTAAGTGACCGTATCTTCGGAAAACTTCGATTGCTCCTCGCATTTTATAGCTCAAAAATAATTAAAATTTGTGTCTAGATAAATGAATTATTAAATTGATCTCAAGCTCAGACTCAATATTGTCTAGAAGTTTGGTAAGAAACTGTACCAGTAAGGAAAGAAAATTGTTTGGAAGAATGTTATACCTATTGGCAAATTATGTGAAGTGACGTGGTGCTTTTGGGAAGAAAAAGCACCAGTAAGCAATGGAAATTGTTTGGAAGAATGCTATACCTACCTGTGAACCGTATGAAGTCACGTGGTGCAATTAATAAAAAACATTAATAAAAAACATACCGTGCGATATAGGATGCTGAACAGCGGGAAGGGACGCCAAAGTAGCGACGCAACAAAAAGGAGAGCGGCTTAGGGTGTTGAGAATAGAGGACGTAAGACTGAATGACGGTGAATGATATGAGAGTCCTGTAGAAATTAATAATTTTAGACAGAACGCTGAATGCGTAAGATCGGCGTGACTATCGAAGAATAAAATAATTAAACGTGTTTTCTGTTAATAAAGTGGTACATATAGTGAAATAACATGGTGAAATCAATGGTAATGTTGTATGATAATAGTTGATGCAGAGCAAAATGTAGGAAATGATATATAACTCGAAAGAATAATTCTAGGTATGTTTTTTTCATTTGATTGTTTACCAACCAATCAACGGCAACAAAAGATCGACACACCGAAGCGGAGCTCACCATCATCTTCAAGAGATAGTAGAGCAGAATATACACTTCTTCAAATTAGAAGATATATCACAACACCGTTCCAAGCTGGCCCGTGTGGCCGAGCGGTTCTAGGCGCTTCAGTCTGGAACCGTGCGACCACTACGGTCGCAGGCTCGAATCCTGCCTCGGGCATGGATGTGTGTGACGTCCTTAGGTGAGTTAGGTTTCAGTAGTTCTAAGTTCTAGGGGGCTGATGACGTCAGATGTTAAGTCCCATAGTGCTCAGAGCCATTTGAACCACCGTTCCAAGAGACAGGTTAAGGAATTTCAGTAATAAAGAGAGTTTGCATATCGTAGATTCTTTCATTAACATTTCAGTGCAGTTAAATTACATCACATGAACAGATGTACAAGTCTTGGCACAAATAATCAATTAAAATTAACACTTGAAAGCTCATAGAATAGTAGAAACACAGGGACAGTCACGCTATACTTGGCTAACTGTACCTGGATTTTAACAGACAAAATAGAAATGATACGTTATACTTGGCTTTCTGTGCCAGGATGGCTCTCGTTACACTTTCTTCCGACGTTGTATCGTCAATGCCTATTTCTGCTTCAGAGCAGCCATTGACGATTTGAAGAGCTCACTGATGAACACGATGCAGTGGCTGAGAAAGATGAATTGACAGACGCAACATGAGGGGTTGCATTGCAACGGAGAAGGCGCCGAACAGATGGATGTCTTCAGAAATCTTTTGTCAGGTATTTTCAAACAGTGTTCGAAAGACTCCTACGTGACGAGCTTCGGCAGTCGCGTTCGCAATCCTTTCCTAGGATGAGGGAGGAAATCACAATTTTGATCTCCGCAGAATTAATCACGGAGAAACGAGTGTTTCACGGATTGTGCTCAAATATTTGTTTTCAGAGTCATAATCTAGCATTCCCGGGTGGTGCGTGGGAAAAGTGTCTGTCGATACGCCATTCCATAAGCCATAATTTTCATTACTTTTCAGTATCAGTCATATAGCGAGTTGTATGACTTAAGAATATGATTTTAACTAATTTTGGGAACAGCCATACTGCTAATTTTCAAATTACGCCGTTCCATGATGCATGCGTTCTTTGTGCGTTCTTCTGAATTACGCACTCATATAGAATTATCGCAAAGCTCTTTTTTTATTTTTTGAGATCATTCAACCGTTTAATGGTTACTCATTGTAAAGGGTGTAGGGTATAGTAGTTGGCTCGCAAGACAAATGCAATGTATTATGCATAAATAGGAATAAAGAATTACTACTGACTGGCCCAGGGTGACAATTATTGAACTACATGAAAAAAAGGTAAATAAGTTACAAAATACGGCGTGCACACGCTTTATTCAACATGTAAACATCACTAATGATATTCGGATGTAGGTTGTGGCATGTTTGGCATGCCTGTCAACGTTGGCGATTGTGTGTCGCAGACGAATAGCGAAATTCTGCATGACCCGCTGAAGTGTCAGAACAATGATGCTGTCGATGACCTCCTGAATGGCTGTTTTCAGTCCAGCAATTGTTATGGGGTTATTTCTGTACACATTTTCTTTAATATAGCCCCACGAAAAGCAGTCGCATGTGTTCAAATCCGGAGAATATGACCGCCAGTGGAAGCCCCTGCCGGAGGCCTCTGGGTATTCCAGAGCCAGAATGCGGTCCCCAAAGGGCTCCTCCAGAGCATCAAACACTCTCCTGC